>NC_059504.1:30172500-30290000 GCF_914767665.1 Harmonia axyridis
CAGCTACAAATTAAATAATGTGGTGTCCTTCCATTAGGACGTTAGGGATATCTGGGGGAAGGTAGTTATTTTCCGAGAGAATTTTGAACAAGCTATGGATGTGACTTTATGGCCCAAAAATACTTGTGTAAGACGTTTTTTATACATTCGCAAAAAAAACGGACAGGAGCGGATATAAAATTTTCACCCACATTACTTTTTTTGAATATACAAACTTTAAATTTCAAAAAAATAAGTGAACTGGAGATTCTTTTGGATGAGTTCACTTCGGTTAAATTTTTATGCTTTTATGCTTATCCACTTTTCATCACCAGGTACCAAGCATTTCAAAAATATGGCGAATTTGTTGCGATTCTCCAGTGATTCGCAGTGGAAATTCGGTTCATATGGTTTTTTGGTTGGCTCATGTGATATCCATACATCTAGCACCTTCTTGAGATCAGCCTTATGCAAATAGTGTTCCAAACGGTTTATTGTGGACTTTTAAGCTCTTGAGCAATCGAAACAGGACTCGACAATATCCATGCTTTCATCGATATTTTCGACAATTGGTCAGTGTCCTCTCAGTGCGTGGTGCATCTTTGACATCGAAATTACCGGAACGGAATCGACGAAACAAAAACTGCACGTGATTGGCTATTACAGTATAAGGGCAAAAACACTATTTACATTTTCAGCCATTTACATTTTTTGTCATTATCTAAGAAAAACTATAAAATATAGGGTATTTTCTTTTTGCTAGTGTCCATCATTGTGGCGCGCTCAAACTTAACTGAGTCAACTCATCATAAAACTGTCAGAATGTTTTTGTAGTGCGAAATCTCATCTTTTTAACGCCATATAGTGGAACCCGATCGGAATTGTACAACGCAAGATACAGATAACTGAAGCCATCTATTGGAAAAATAATTAATTCCTTTTTAGTACACCTATTAAATTAAGACATATGATCAAATATTAAAAATTTAATAACAAATTCGAGTCTCGTATTCTTTTGACTATCGTATCTTTTAACATTAAGACTGTTGCAAATGGTTCTATGTATATGCATTAATGCCAATACATTCAACCTGTCTTCAACCATTCTAGTTCATATCCAATCTTTCACCCTTGTGAGTGCCTATGCATATTTTTCGATTTTTCAGGATACATTTTTATATTTATAAGGTCCACGAGGGGGGGGGGGGGCATGGCCCACATGGCCCCCTACCTGTATCCGCCCCTGTATAGACCACCTAGTGGAGATGCATTTCTGTATGAACTGAATGCTGTTTTCGAGTCTTTGTATAAATCTGGTATAAAGTTTGTTATCTGCGGTGATTTCGATTCCGACAGTTTGAACGAAACAAGTAAATTTAAGAGAATTTTACTCTTTTTATAACAGTTTGGGCTAGCAACACTGTCTTCTGGCCAGCCAAAGTGACGACAGATTCTTTTTCATGCATTGGCCATGTTTCTTTGAATTTTCTTTCTGGTGCTACATGCGAATTAGATTTCCCTTTTTCTGATCACAGATTAATACTCGCAGATATAAATTTTGGGACAATCGTTGTTGAGGGAATACATTCAACGTACAGACGTTCGTTTAACTCTGAGAGTATAGATAGGTTTTGTTATGACTTAGGTTCAGAGGATTGGTCATTTGTTTATTCATTCAACAGTTTGGAAACAGCTTTTAACCAATTCTATGATAGATTTTTATTTCATTTTAATAACCGGTATTCCTTATCCATGAGATATGTATAGCAAGAACCAAAAAAATTGGTTAATGAGGTGGTCAGAAAGTCCAGTAGCGAATTTAGATTTTTACACTCCTTAAGTAAGGAATATACTCAATTTGAAGATATTTACAAAGAAAAGAGAAGAGCTCATAAATCTCTCATCAAATTTCATAAGCGTATGTACTATCAAGACCGAATCGGGGAAAGTGAGAATTTAACTAAAGAAACTTGGAATGTGGTGTCGGAAATTAACGGATTCAAATGAAAAAAAATTGAGAATATAACTTTCTCGGAAAATTGCTCTGAAATAAGTGATCCCGAGGCTGTTTCAAGTAAATTCAATGATTTTTTTGAAGAAGCGCCCTCAGAGTTGTTGAAAAGATCAGAAACAAAGTCAGAAATACAAGGAACATTATCAAGTCATCTGGTGATAATGTGAAAAATGAATTATATTTAGGTATATCCGTTCAATGGAGTTGATGTTTATGATCTCATTATGAAAAAATTTAAAAATAAAAAATCATGTTGTGAGGACGGTATCCCATCATTTCTCATCAAAGAAATTTTTCATATAATATTGAGTCCATTTTATCATCTTACAAATTTATCATTTTGCGAAGGAAAACTCCCAAGTGAACTCAAGGTCGGTAAAATTATTCCGGTATTCAAAAAAATGATACACAAAATGTCGAAAATTATAGGCCGGTAACGATTCCGTCAACGTTCTCTAAAATATTCGAGTACTGTTTTCTCGAGGGATTATTGGATTTTTTGGGAAAGAACAAAAAGATTGCTGACACACAAAATGGTTTTTGCTTACAAAGATCCACAACCACCGCAGTACACGCAATTCACGATAAGATCGTTACAAGTTTAGAAGCAGGAGAGTGCCCTGTAGGAATTTTCTGCGACTTTAGTAGAGCATTCGATTGTGTCAATCATGATATATTGATTGCTCGGCTTGAGGAGATGGGAATATGTGGTACGCCCCTAAACTGGGTTAAAACATTTTTTACTCAATACGTTGAGGAATGGTAAATTGAGAAAGGTTTGCTCTGATACCACAGAAGTCACAATCGGGTGCCACAGGGTTCAGTGGTGACTCCAATATTGTTTGTCATTTATGTCAACAGTGTGGATTCTGCTGCACCCCGTGAATTTATAATTGAATAAGCAGATGATAAATGTGTTGTTTTTTCGGGAAAATCACAGGAAGAAACAATATATCGGTTGTCAAGGGCTTTATTGGGTTTGGGAGAGTAGCCTCTATTTCAATATGGAAAAAACATTATTGATTCAATTTCATAGCCCACAAAAAAGTTATGTTCTTTGGGTGTGGGGGTTGATCGGGAACTGTGTAGCCAGGTCGACCACACTAAATTTTCAGGAATATACAGGGTGTTTCCTAAACATGCGGCAAAAATTCAGGGGGTTGTTCCTTGGACTATTTTAAGCATGTTTTGTCCTTGGATGATTTTTGAAAAACCTCTTTGTTTCGAAGATACAGGGCGAACAACATTTTTCATATTTTTAAAATTAATAATAGTTTAAATAAAAATGCTTGCCGCACTGTGTTTACTAAGTAGGTACAATTTATTTTTAAATTTGTTTAACAACATTCCAATTACTGAAAACGGCCAGTTTTTTGACTAAAAATTGATAAGTGCAGATGGTAAAGGAATACAGATTAAACACGGTTTTCATTTGAATTCGTTTTGTGATGTATTAGCAATTTTTAGTCAAAAAACTGGCCGTTTTTAGTAATTGGAATGTTGTTAAACAAATTTAAAAATAAATTGTACCTACTAAGTAAACACAGTGCGGTACGCATTTTTATTTAAACTATTATTAATTTTGAAAATATGAAAAATGTTGTTCGCCCTGTATCTTCGAAACAAAGAGGTTTTTCAAAAATCATCCAAGGACAAAACATGCTTAAAATAGTCCAAGGAACAACCCCCTGAATTTTTGCCGCATGTTTAGGAAACACCCTGTATATTGATGAGAATATGAATTACAAATATCACTGCGAAATATTGATCTCGAAATTACATTCAATATGCTATAAATTCAAAAATTTGCGATATGTCCTGACTACGGAACAACTCATCACGGTATATTTCGCGGAGGTGCAGTCTCGGTTGACATATGGGTTATGCTTGTGGAGTTGGTTTGCCAATGTGGGGGAAGTGTTCTTGGCCCAAAAGCGTGTAATAAGAAGGATTGCTGGAATGAGTAATATAATAGTGGGGTTATATTATTTTTCTTACTATGCTGACAGTTCCCAGGATTACTGCTTTCTGCATCCACGTGATGGTGTTGTGCGGCAGGTCCAGTTCATTTAGATGTTGAGTGGTCTTTCGGTGTACGAGGCCATTCACACTTATTATTAGGGGCATTATAGTCACTGCTTTGAGCCTCCACATGTCCTTCATTTGCTGTGATAGTGCCTCATATTTGGATATTTTTTCGGCATAGCTTTAGGGATATTTTGTTATTTCTTTTGTTTTGGTGGAGTTGTTGGGTCTCATTTCGATTTCATAATAAGAATAGTCTTCTGTTATTATTCAATTTTTTAATTTGACTATTCCTTATACAATGCTCTGTAATATTGTCGCTGAGGAAAATAAAGATTATGTTTATTATCCTCATAGGAATGAATCGAAAAATGTTTACTGATAAATACTTCGAATATTTTCATCCACCTTGGGAATTTGGGAGGACTCACTCGGTCCCGCTGAATCCATTTCGCTCTCTGGCAGTAATTAAGACGATTAATAAAATGAAAAATCTTATCGAAAAAGTTCACACTCACACGGAAAGAAACTTACAAGAGACAGTAAATCACAACAAAGCGAATACAAACCCGATTTCCCGCTTCCCGAATTGTGCAGAATAATTTCAGGTCTCCCTCCAGCTTAGGCATGCCCCAAATCTATTTTTAGAAGCCGCCTTCAAAGGCGTAGGAAAATTTACGATTTCTCGCCTCGTCGATGTAGATAAAGCGCTAGACAAAGAGGTGAGGCAATGCCTTACCTGCCTCATTGGACAAACTGCCTTTGCCTTCACTGTCTGATGAATCTTTTCAATATCAATTTTTCTGTCTTGAAGTACGATCGAAGATTCCATCGAAGAAGATGAATATAACTAAAACCGACTGCAAAAAGGAATATAGGAAGGTAACTGAACAGGGAATGAACATCATCAAGAATAAATTTTACTCTATTAACTGGAAACTAGTCCTCTCATCGTTATCAGCAGAAGGGAGCTTTAATTTCTTTTTTCATGAACTAAAAAACTGGTACAAACTAGAGTTCCCTGAGAAAGATGAAAGGATAAAAAATTTTTCAAACCAGAATTTCATCATGGATGATGAGAAGTTCATCAGGTTAGGCAAAGATTGGAAATACTCGATACTTTGTTTAGGGTAACTCGTTCCAAGGAAATATATAGTGAATATAAGAAGTGTAAAGAAAAACAAAAGAAAATTATAGAAGAAATGAAAAAAAAACGAAAAGAAAAATGTATTAATAACTCAAAAAATAAAAGTAAAGCGATTTGGTGTATTATGAAAAATGAAACCACAAGAAAGAAGCCCAAATGATGGAATCAAGAACTTAGTGCTGACCATCTGAATAATAACTCCTCTACTGCACATGAAAAAATTACCAAAGATATCGCCAAAAACAAGGATGAAGCCATCAGAATACTGAAACAGACCAGTCCAGGAAATAGCAAGTTGACTGAGTTTCAACATACCAGTGAGTTTGAAATGATAACCACTATCAAAGGCATCAAGAGCAAAGACACGACAGATATAGATGGAATGAACACCAAATTTATCAAAGCGTTATGCAATGAAATAGCTCAACCACTCACAATGATATTCAATAAATGTCTGGCTGAAGGTGTCTTTCCGTATGAACTGAAAAAAGCAAAAATCATACCAATACATAAGAGAGGAGAAGAATGTGACCCATCAAACTTTCGACCTATATCCATTTTACCTATCATATCAGAAATTTTCGTAGAGATTATAAAAACGAGACTTCTTAAACACTTTGAAAGCAATGAAATTTTGAGCAACCAACAGCATGGATTCAGAAACGCCAAATCGACTTCGACAATGCTCCTTGAGCTGATGCACCTAATTATCGAGGCTATGGATGGAAAATCAATCTCACAAATACTTTCCAAAGACTTAACACAAGCTTTTGATACGGTAAATCATGGCATTCTGATCAGTAAGATGCGGTACTATGGTATGGATGGTACAGCTTTGAAGTTGATTTGCTCTTTCCTATCAAACAGAGAACAACAAGTACAATTGAATGATCTCCTCTCGGAGGTAAAAAGCATATCAGCGGGGGTTCCTCAGGGATCAATTCTTGGACCTCTGCTCTTTATTATTCACATGAATGATCTCAACCTAAATATGGAAACATCCAAAAGAACATTCGGAACCCTTCTCCTTGCAGAGGACACCTCCTTTTTTATGAGGGATACTAGTGTTGAGCAGCTACAGCTGTAGGAGAGATATGTACACTCGACTTCAGGCAAATGGTTCCACTCCAACTGTCATTCCATCAACGAATCCAAGACTCAACAATTACAGATAAGAAGTAAGAAGGAGAACACTATCAAACTCCTCGGAATAACTGTGGACGGAGTTTTGTCATGGGAGCCACATATTGAGGAAATGAAGAAGAAGCAGTCCGTATCTATATATTCGATATCAACAGTGAATGAAATATCTTCCAGGCAAACAGCTCTGATTACAGAGCTATGTTGCCAATGGAATACTCCTATAGGGTACCTCACCACTAGTCCATGACCTCCTGATTCTCCAAAAAAAAAGCTATAAGGATAATCATGAATCTCAAACAGACAGACAGCTGCAGGGTTCCTTTCCAAAGTTAGGGATTCTAACCATACCAGCAGTATATATTCTTGAATGCGCTACATATGTTTATAAAAATCTGGACCATTTTCCATTCAATGGCCTATATCATCTTTTCAATACAAGAGGAAGAGATAAGCTCAGCATTCCATACCACAGACGAAAATTCTCCCAACTTCTTGACCCTTGACTTCTGGGGTCCAAAAATCTACAATAAGCTGCCTGAATCAATTAAGCAATTATCAGAGAAGAGGTTTAAGAATAATGTGAAGCAGATCCTCTTAGGAATACAGTATATTCATCGGAAGAATTCTTCAAGAACTGAAATGTATTATTTTCTTTTTTGACCTGGCATGTAATTCTTTGATGCTGTTGTTTATTATATTTTATTATTATATTCCAACTGATCAAATATTGAACCGACCAAAAGATACATGAATTAACCAAAACTGTAGAATTGAGTAAACGGCGCTTAAATGGAATAACTGAATAAACATAAAGATAGACGCACATGTCAGAATTTTTGTATCTCTTGAATTTTTCGTCATCAGTATTTTAAAGTTCAAAAAACTTACTGAATTTACAAACAAACAACTTGTACATGCATCTCATTAACTTTCATTTGAGAACATCGTGTGCTAACCGAAAGGAATGTTTATCTGGTAAGATATACAGAGTAGCAATACAAACAGGTAGAATCATAGAATCTCTTACTCTTCTGTTAAATGGAAATGCAAACCAGCATATACAATTGAAATAACAATTTTCGAGAATTTAATTTAATTTTTGGTCTTTTATTTCATTATTATAACTCTAATTAATATATGATTACTGCAAATTATAACGTCTGATGAGACTATTTGGAGAAGGCAATTTGATATAAATATCAAAATTATGACATCATTCTGTCTGAAATTTCGCTGTCTGATGTATCTTTCCGATATATTTTTTTGTCGTTTTTTTGATATTAATCTTAAGATCGGAAACCCTTATAATTTGAATTTAATGCATATTTGCAGACTTCTTCCATTCAATTAGAGGTTATCATTCTGCACAGTTGTCTACAATTTTTGTATTTTGAGTCGTAAGTTGTCATGAACGAGTTTGAGGGAGAGATTAGGCGATTTTAACTGTTACAGAAATTGTTACGGTTTACATTCAAAGAAACACAAGTTTGAATTAGAACTTCAAAACTAATGGCAATAAAGAATGAATTATTACATCAATGGATTCTACTGGAAAAAGTGAATGTAGGATGTTTTTTTCATGTTAATAGCACCAATAATATAGAAGTTATGAGAACTTTTGATTTTAAGCCCTTTTCCAATTTTTTCTTATAATTTGAAAACAGTTGAACTTATAAGGTTGCGGTTTTCACCAATTTAATTTTCTCTTTTTAATTTTTTTTTTTCTAGCTCGAAGGGATTCTGAGATCCTCTCAAGTACAGTACAAGATCCTCAAATTACCATATGAAAAAACCATTTTTTGTATGTGCTCCTATAAAATCTGACTGATCTTAAAAACAAGTTGTACATTAATGTTAATTTTTTTCAGAAATCTCACAACAAAATACTCTATTTAGAGATGAAGAAAATTTTTCACGCAACAAATCGACATTCGGAAAATTTCACTGCCGGCCAAGTCGGCCGTGACGATTTCGATTCCCGTAAAGTTCCGTCCCCATGATTGGATTACATTTAGAAGGTAATCCGGTTGACGAGACTCGGGGGAGCGGTACCAAGCTCCCGTCACCGCTGAGACTTTAATGATCTCTGGCGACAAATCGAGCGCTTAACCTCTCTCCCGGGGGAGCCTGACGACCCGATTTGTCCGGGAGCTTCTCACATACGTTCACATATTCATTTTGCCAATAAAAGAGGAAACGATATTGGATAATCTGTTCGAGACACTTCAGGGAAGAATGAGAAAAAAGAAAAGTATTCGGTAAAGAGTCAATTGAACTTATATTTCAATTTGAAATATGAATGGAGTAATGTTTCACCCATTCTATAACTATTCTGATGTCGAAGCCAGAAAAGGGCAGGAAATTTTCCCAAAACCACTGCTCCCAAATTGATAAACTTAGATGGAGGGAGCATATGTCATTTTTAGTAGGCAAATTTTGTCCCCAACATGAACTATCAAATTTTGTCATGAAGCGCGCGGAAATGAAAACATATCAGTGATACGATATTTCACTCAATTCGGAAGTTTCCCCACAAAAAGGCACTTCTTATATCCCATAGTGAATCAACGTTTCATATTGATTCGAAATATATTGGAATAAATACCTAAATATAACAGAAATTCAGAAAACAAACTTTAAGCGTGCCAAACGACTTGAAACAATTGATGACAAAAGCAAAACTTGCCAAACCTTGGATTTCATCAGGTAGATACAGAAAGTAATAAATATTCTGCCTATTATAAATTCGACAATAAGGACAAATATCGGATTCCAAATATTCATATTTGCATATTCAATCGGAAATCACTCAAATAAATAAAATAGTCATGTGGCGAATCTTCATGAGTGCACATGCTGAAGTGAATGGGTGTTATTTCAAATTGATGTGTATTCAAAGAAATGAAAGAAACAGTGAATTAAAAACAATTTGAGAAAAAAGACTCTTTAAAACTTCCATTAGGAATAAGTTCCTTCATTACTAATATATTTCCGCGAAATTCTCGGAAATTTCGGATCATCAATAAATTGAAACAATTATCAAAGATATTTATCATATTAAGCATATGCATCAGTGATAACAATTCACAAGTGTTTGTAAATATCCGACTCAATAATGCTGCCAGCTGGGAATTCCCCACAGATTAACATGAATCAAACAAGTACTGAACTACAGGGTGGATCACAATCATCAACGTATTGCAGAATGTCGTCTACAAGCGATGAAGAATTCCGAGGTTTCGACAATGATCCTCAGGGCTGCAACAGTCAATCCTGGCAGAATGTGAAATGGACAACAAAAAAACGGAAAATAAATAACGCTAACAAAAATGAAATAGTTACAACTAACAGGTTCAGCCACTTAAGTGAAGAGAAAGATGAAAGCCCCAACAAAGCAGCCGATACCGCTATCAAAACCCCTAAACCGCCGCCAATTTATGTATGTGGAGTGACAAACTACAAAGAAATGATCACCAACTTGAACCAGGTCATAAAAACAGACCAATTCACAACAAAAACGCTAACAGATGATACAATAAAAATAAATAGCCACACACCAGAAGACTATCGCAAATTGATCCACCACATGAGAAACACAAACATAATACATCATACATACCAACCAAAGGAGGACCGAGCATTCAGAGTAGTGATTAACAACCTACACTATTCAACACCTGTTGAATATATAAAGGTGGACCTCAACAAATTAGGACACAATGTAAGAAACATTCATAATGGAAGAAGTCGTCTGACAAAAGAGCCACTCAATCTTTTTTTTGTCGACCTTGAACTAGCAGATAACAATAAGGAGATATACAAGTTGCGTGGCATCCAAAACAGAATTGTGATTATCGAACCTTCAAAAAAAATAAAAGGTATTTCCCAATGCATGAGATGTCAGCAGTATGGCCACACTAAAGCCTACTGTAATAGGCCATATGTCTGCGTCAAATGTGGAGAATCACATAAATCAGAAAATTGCAAAAAAGCACCAACACGCCAGCAAAGTGTGTACTATGTAATGGTCCCCATCCTGCTGACTATAAGGGCTGTGAATTCTACCACACCCTACTAAAGAAACCCAACAACGCGAACAACAGACTGAACCTACAACAAAGAACAGTGCCCACTCACAACCAGAACATTAGACCTCAGATTCCAGAACAAGAACCGCATAAGCGAAGTTACTCAGATGCTCTACGAGGACCAAGCAACGAGCCTACACAATACAGTGAAGACAACCCAACTACCTTGAGTGCATTCTTGCAGGAGTTTAAAGGAATGTTCCAACAATTAGTCCAACAGAACAACATGATACTAAACATGCTATCCACGCTAATAACCAAAATTCACTAAATGTATCAGAATAGCCCAAAAGAACGCCAATGGCCTCCTACAGCACAAAAATGAAGTAGAAACTTTCCTTCGCCACAACGCAATAGACATCTTATTAGTAAGTGAAGCGCACTTCACTGAAAAATCCTACTTTAAAATCCCAGATTACAAAACCTATTGTACCACTCATCCAGATAACACCGCGCATGCCGGAACTGCTGTACTAATAAAAAAAACGATAAGTCACTTCGAAATGCACCAATATAAAGAAGAACACCTTCAGACCATCACTCTGAAGGTAAAAATGGCCTCATACGATCTGACAATCTCTGCTGTGTACTGTCCGCCTAAGCATAACTTGAAAACGGATCAATACAGAGATTTTTTCGAAACATTGGGTTGCAAATTTGTTGAAGGAGGAGACTTTAACAGCAAAAACACACTTTGGGGCTCCCGTCTAACAACTACTAAGGGCAGAGAATTGGCTAAACTACTGCAAGAAAAAAATTACTCGTTCTTATCCACTGGAAGTCCAACATACTGGCGCACTGATCCCAACAAAACACCTGACCTATTAGACTTCTTCATTACAAATGGGATATCAGGCACATATATGGATATGACACCGAGTTATGACCTCTCTTCGGACCACTTCCCCACAATAGCAACAATAAGCATATACGCAATTAACAGAAATATCCCACAAAAACTACATAACAGCAGAACCAAATGGAACGAGTATAGCAGAATTTTGGACCAACAAGTAAATCTGTCGATGAGATTGAAGGAACCGAGTGAAGTCGATGAAGCAGTAAAAACTTTTGCTCACATCTTGAAGCAGGCAGCCATTCAAAGTACCCCACCGATTACAAAAGAGGAAGACAAATATAGATCTATACCCATAGAGATCAAGCAGTTGATAGCCGCAAAACGAACAGCTAAATCAAGATGGCAACTCACACATGCACCTGCTGACAAAACTAACCTGAGCTACCATAGCAATAGACTCAAGAGTAGACTTAGAGAACTACAAGACAAATCATTTGAACAATAACTGGTTTGAAGAGATCTGATTATTCTATATGGAGGCCTATAAAATCGAAGAGTAAACCGAAAGAACAAATCCCACCAATCAAAAACTCAGTATTACCCAATGCTGAATGGGCCAGATGCGAACAGGAAAAGGCAAACTCATTTGCAGAGTACCTTGCCGATGTATTCACTCCAAACGATCAAATGGTAGATGACAACATAGAGGAGAGCATTTCCAACACACCACAAGATATACCAAACATAAAATTCTTGATACCAAAGGAGGTATATGCGGAAATCAACCTGCTAAATACTAAAAAAGCTTCTGAATCTGACGGTATAACTCCAAGAATGATAAAAGAATCATCCAGAAAAGGAGTGGTCCTCTCAACCAACATTTTCAACGCCATAATAAGATTGAAGCACTGGCCCGAAGTACTAAAAACAGCAAATATCTCATGATTCAAAAACCAGGAAAAAATCCTAACGATACATCATCATACCGAACAATAAGCCTGCTTCCCACAACCTCCAAAGTACTGGAAAGACTTATCCTGAAAAGAATCAATACTGATATCCCCCACAAACAATGGATTCCAAATCACCAGTTCGGATTCAGACAAGGCCATTCAACAGTCCAGCAAACTCACAGAATCACACAAGCCATCAACCAAGCCTTCGAAGAGAAGAAATACTGTACTTCAGTCTTTCTCGATGTAAGCCAAGCTTTTGATAAAGTTTGGCACGCAGGATTACTACACAAAATAAAAAGTATCCTCCCCCTGAAGTACTTCCATCTTTTGAAATCCTATCTGACGAATAGAAAATTCAGAATCAGAGCTGGACAAGAAATCTCTGGAAATTACCCCATTCGTGCTGGAGTTCCTCAAGGTAGTGTCCTGGGTCCTGTTCTGTACCTATTGTACACATCAGATCTGCCCACATCGATCAAAATTATACTAGGAACATTTGCAGTCGATACAACTATTCTGGCCATAGACGAAGATCCATCAATTGCCGCAGACCTCGTCCAGAAACACCTGGACAAAGTACAACTCTGGATGAAAAAATGGAAGATCAAGATAAATGAGACCATATCCAAGCAAGTTGATTTCACACTAAGCAAAGAACGTTGTCCACAAATTCGACAACACAACAATACCCAAAACTACAAGCGCAAAATACCTCGGAATTCACTTGGACTCCAAGCTTACCTGGAAAGAACACATATTGAAAAAAAGGAAGCAAATGGAATTTAAAACCAGAGAACTTCTGTGGCTGATAGGTAGAAAGTCGAAACTATATATGGAAAACAAAATTCTCCTTTATAAAACAATCATCACTCCGATATGGACATATGGTATAGAAATTTGGGGTTGTGCAAGCAAATCTAATATTGCTCTGTTACAAAAATTCCAGTCCAAAATATTGAGGATAATAGCCAACGCACCATGGTATGTCACCAACCAAACATTACACGATGACCTCCTAGTCCCATATATTGTGGATGTTATAGAACGTAGAACCCAACAACACCATACAAAACTAGAAGGGCATCCAAATCATCTGCTACAGCCGCTGCTGGAGAACCATGAACCAAGAAGACTACGAAGGCAATGGCCAGCTGATCTAATATGATTTTTTTTACTGCATTTTACTTGGTTTTCTCCATTTTTTTGAATATTCATTAGTCCCTCATATGTATGTTTATGTATATGTAAACTTTGATGATGAATATATCCCCCGACTTTTGCCTATACGCGTAGGATTTATCCTCGCCGTCGGCTTCTCACTCCTCGCTAAGAGGAACATTCACTCAATCCCAGATATTTAAAATATCAGAAGGGTAGAGCTCGGTCGTGTCCGGTCCTTGTGGTCCCCCTGGTTGTCGTCGAACTTCTGGTCCTCTTACACGCGATCCTTGGACCTGTCCTTCGCTTCCTAGGAATTTTCTCACCGTCCTTGCAGTACCTAAAAGAACAGCTTTTTGCATTACATTACATATATACTCACTAAGCCCTAGTTGCTTGATATTTCTCTTGAGATTTTTGGGTACTATTCCTGTTGTTGAGATGATAATTGGAATAGTTCTCGTTGATATCATTCCCCACTGGCGCTTTATCTGAAATTCGAGGTCCCTATATTTTGAAATTTTTTCGACCTCTTTTTGACGCAAGTTGTTGTTATTAGGTATTGCTACGTCGATGAGTATAGCTGCCTTTTGATGTTTATCAACTAGCAATATATCTGGCCTGTTGTGAGGGACTGTTTTATCAGTCAAAACTGTACGATCCCAGTACAGTTTATAGCGTTCGTTTTCCAGGATGGTCTCCGGTCGGTACTTGTAGTATGGTACTTTTTCAGATTGAATTAGTGTTAATTTAGTTGCCATTTCTTGGTGTAATATCTTTCCTACTGCATCGTGTCTCTCTTTATATTCATTTCCTGCAAACATCTGACATCCACCCGTGATATGTTGTATTGTTTCATTTGTTGGACACCCATATCGGCATCGATCGTCGGTAATAGTTCGATCCTTTATGATATGCCTGCAGTAATTTCTAGTTGAGATCACTTGATCTTGGATGGCTAAAAGAAAACCCTCTGTTTCTGGGTATATTGCACCTGATGTGAGCCAATAGTTCGACGCTTCAATGTCGACATGATCCTGGTTCACCTCGTTGAAATGTCTTCCATGCAGGGGTTTCTCTCTCCATCTATCCAATTTTTCTTGGTTTGTCTGGTGGTTGTAGGTGGGTAGCGGTAGGAAATCCCTAGCGATTCACCTATCAGGAGAGTTGAATCGACTCCTGCCCACCGCAGATTCCAGGAGCTCCCTGACCCGGGAAGCTGTAACCTGTCGAAGGGTCCCTGTCCAGGGTAACGGACGAAGCCGTGTGGAAAGCAGCTCAAGAATTCTCCCACCGTAGCTCTGCGGATCGTAAAAAGCGATCAAAGGCCGTCTCCCCCACGACACGGAGGAACCCATGAATGATGGTGAATTTAAGGAATCGAAATATAGAGCCGCTGCCTGAGGTTCGTCAGGGCGTGTCTGGAGCCGGCGCTGGACATGACAGTATGCGGGACGTCGGTGACAGAGTGCTAAGGAGACGGGCGTCTGTCGATCAAAATGCTACGCCTCCACAATCTCAACATTCTAGGAGAAGAATAACACGAGTTTCTCCGACTGCTGAAGGTGCTGTGCAGGATCCCCAACCAGCACTCACCCAAGCAGGTCTACCAAGAAGACGCATGAAATGGACAAGTTCGATAAATGAAACGATCATGCGCATATACTATGAAGTAACTAATATGGAAGAGGATAAAATGATGATGAATATATTATTATTATTATTATTATTACGAGAGCTCCTCAATGGAGGAAGACTCTTCAAGTTATATTTATATTCCACTCAAATTGTAAATATCTAATTGAATATAGAGTGTCCGGGAAAATGTGGGAAATCTCTCGGATTCAGATGAAAAATAAAAAAAATAAGATGACAAGTCCCCACTATTTTTTTTCTAGCGGCTCTCTCAACGGAGATACGGCTTCCAAAATGACGTCACTGCAAATCCCTTTTAGTGGAATAAATTTCAAACTGCTTAATATAATTCAAAGAATATTTCATAAAATGAACAATACATGACCTCTTAATACAGACCTTGAATTTAAATTAGCTCTATTAGTTTACCAGGGGCGGACTAGGTTGTACATTTTAATGTTCACATTTTCAACACCCTGTATTATAATAAGGAGTATAAAAAAACAAATTTTGATAGCTTGAACATTGAGCTAAAAAAAAGGTTATCTTGTTAATCGTTGATAAAATGAAATTCGAATGGAATTAGGTAGCTGGTGCAATTTTTCTCGATATTTCTAAAGCTTTCGACACCGTATGGCACTAGAGTCTCGTCTCTAAACTTCATGAAGCGAATATGTCCCTGCCGATGTGTCAATTCAGCCGTTCTTTTCTGCAATATCTCTCCTTCATAGTGAAAATCTCCAAAAGCCTCTCTGACCCTACAGATGAAACCGGAGTCCCCCAAGGTATTGTGTTGTCCGATCTTCTATATTCAGCATAAACAGCTGACTGAGAAAATTTGTCTAACCATATACCTAGATGACACTGCTATCATGACCAGGTCAAAAACCTCCCGATAGGCAAACAAATATCTTAAGGATGACGTAATCCCTGTGGAAGAATCGTGTAGTAAAAGGCTGAACCCAGAAATCTCTCTTGTCACGGATATTAGTCTAATTATTCGGTCATGTCTAAATGTACGGATGTGATATTCCCTGGAGTTATCTCTAATGAGAAACTCTCATTCAAACAGCACCTAGTCTTTCCGTTCATAAGGATGAAATAGTGCTTGCCAAATTGTCTTAGCTGCTCTATCGTCGCAGCAATTGAAACATATTTACTTGATATCATAACATAGAACATATTGAATGAGAACTACTCATTCCCAAGTATGGATATTAGAAATTGAGGCCAAGGTTCATTAAACACTCTGCCTCTCAAAAACCTATGGATACACAACAAGCTTTTCTGAAAAGCCTGGATGATCTGCAATCATCATAGGCTGTGACCAACCGTTCGTGTATCACCCTGTATAACCATGAAATCTGTGTGAAACTGAGATATTCCCGCACGATTTTGTTTTACAAGATATGGCAGAATCAACGAATTCAGAGAATTGAAATTTGAAATTAGAAAAATGAAAATTCAGACCTTTGATTATTTTCAATGATTTTTGTTAGACTGGCGAACTATACCTTTTCAGTATGATGTTTTTTGACCTCACTGATTATTATTAGGACCGAAAAAGAGCGTCTGAATGAAGTTATCCAATGGAAATTGAAAGAATTGTTTTTTCCGTTTCCTGATTTCTTTTACATACATTAACTGATAAGATACGTGTAGGAACCATAGAAATGCCTAATATGTGGTTATTGTGATGTTTTTAATTTACTGATTAGGAGTGAGTAGGAGTTAGGTAGAAATTGGATATCTGTTTTTTTCATTAGTATTATTTTTGTATTTTTTTATGTTTATCATCTCTTGTATACTTTTTTTTCTATAGTTTTGTTGTCTTCCAACAATTTCTGCATTTTGAAAATCAAATTTGTGAAGATTTTTGTCCGAGTGTTCTGCAAGACCTGTTTTATTTGTTGTTTTCATTAGGTTTTCGGGTTCTATGCTACGTTCATGTTCAGATATTCTAGTCTTGAGATACCTTCCCGTTTGCCCAATATACACTTTGTCGCATTCCGCACAGGGAATTTTATATCTACCTTTTCAACTTCAAATTGAGACTTTACAAATTCAAATTGGGAATAATCAAATTCAAATTTGGACTGAACACATTCAAATTGGAACTAAACACATTCAAATTGGGAATGAAAACATTCAAATTGGGAAAAAATCAAATTCAAATTGGGGCAATATTAATTTTTATGTGAGTATGAACTTTTTTTAAATTTTCTCATGTTAAAAGTAAAAAACGAGTGACTGCAGTATACCAAAAGTATGATTCGAAAACATGAACTATATTAAAAAAAAGGTGCGGAATGAATTAACACAAATCATTGCGATCCATAGGGGAAACGTTATTTTGAAACTATTGGAAATCTGTTCATTTGATGCAGAACATTTTTTTGAATTGAACTTTGGTATAGATTCGTTCGCTGTTTCCTTTTCATACAATACTATGCTTGTATTTCATAGAAAAAATCCTCAGACTACTAAACATAGATAGAGAGATCATGTTTATATTCTGTAGCTTATTATATGTCATTTTAAGTGCGCAAATTTTGTCCCCAACTTGAACTATCAAATTTGACACGAAGCGCGCGGAAACGAAAACATATCAGAGATTCAGAGATACAATATTTCACGTAATTCGAGAATTTCTCCACAAAGAATGCACTTTTTATGTTCCATAGGGACTCAACGTCTCAAAGCAACTCAGAATATATTGAGTTGAATATCAGAAATTCAGAAAACAAACTTCAAGCGCGTCAAACGACGTGAAAAAACGGATGACACTAAGAGAGCAATAGTTGCCAAACCTTGGATTTCAGCAGGAGGATACAGAAAATATTCTGCATACTATAAATTCGACAGTTAGAAAAAATATTGGATTCCAAATATTCAAATTTGCATATTCAATTGAGAATCACTCAAATAAATATATTTCATTCAATATAATATACATTCATAACGTATACATCATATAGAAAAATTGTGGATTTGAAAATATAGCACAAACTGACCATGTAATCTAACCAACCATGTTGGGGACATGTAAAATTTGCCTACTCTATGTTTATTAATCTATGGAAAAATCAAATTAAAAAGCAATAAATGTCGACCCAATTTGAAATTGAGTATTCCCAATTTGAAATTGAGTATTCCGAATTTGAAATTGAGTATTCCCAATTTGAATATGTTTAGTCCCAATTTGAATTTGGTTATTCCCAAGTCGATTTTGTTAATTTCCAATTTGATATTTTCAAGTTTCCATTCGAAGTTGAAAAGGTATGAATAAAATGGTTCAGCAAACGAATGAATCCGTTTAAATAACGGATATGAATCCGGAATCAGACTTGTATTTATTGCTCTCACGAAAAATATGGCATCACCCTCCATCTCCACCAAATTGATCAACACACCCCCTGTATATAGTATCCGATACAAAAAAATACGACTGTCTCAATAAGCAGAAACACGCAACATCCCTTTAGCAGCAAGTCACCCCATATGATCGGGAGTAAAAGTGAAATCGACTTATAAACCAGATAACGGTCCGAATCAATCCCAATCGGGGTTTATGTGTAAAACTCTTGGGGTAGTAGCGACGACCCCGATCCCAATCATCTACGATGCAGTTAGTAGTCTCTTCTTCAGTTTTTGTACCGGCCATTTGCGATCCTGAGGGGAATTGCAAGTCTCCAGGAGTGTGTTAGGGGGTTGGGGAAGCGGGGGGTGTCGGTATCGATTCCCGCCACCCCAGACTATTTGCCGGAACGAACCCACATTTGATTCTGATTGCGCTCATATTTGCGAGCTGCCGAGTTGAGATGTTCTCGAGTTGGCTCTCGGGATGCTGCGGTTACCTGATGCTAATTTCTGGTGTGACCGATTCGGGTTGACATCTTTATAATAGAAATGTTGGAATTTTTTGTTTCTGAAAATTACAATATCGTTATCGATACGTCGTTAATAATAATAATAATAATAATAATAATATCCTTTATTTGATCAAATATCAACAGATGTAGATCACGTCAATACATATCAATACATATGAACACTATAATGAAACAAAATCCCTTTCACTTAAAAAATCCTTAACACTATAATAACATTTACTAACCAAAAACATTTTTAATCTTTTTCTTTGAATTGCAATAGGCATGCATTTAAAATTTTGAGGAAATTTATTCCATACTGTGATTATAAAATATACAGCATTCCTTTGTATATAACTAAAATTTGTTTTTTCTCTACTGAGATAATTTTTTCCTCTGGTATTGTATTCATGACTTAACAGTAATTCTTTAAAATCATTGAAGTTGTTGCTTACATACATAACACATTCATAAATAAACAGACTGTACAATGTCAATAAGTTATTACCAATAAATATATTTCTACAGCTCTCATTGTATTTCATTTTGAAGATAGTTCTCAAGCATCTCTTCTGCATTATGAATATTCTCTCAGCCTCAACAGAATTACCCCAGAAAATTATTCCGTACCTGAGCTTGGACTGAACATAGGCATAATAAGCTGTCAGGGCCGCCTCTTCACTAATTGTATTGGTCAATATCCTCAAAGCATAGCAATATCTTGCAATACTTGTAGACAGATTTTCAATTTGTGTTTTCCAACTCAAATCCCTATCGATATATATCCCCAGGAAAGGTACTGCATCCTCTGTCTTGATCGTTTTACCATGGTATGTCAAGCTTATGGCATCTTTATTTCTTTCCCTAAAGACAAGCAATTTTGTTTTGTCGATGTTTATTACCAATTCATTTCTTTTAAACCATTCTTCAAGATTTTTCAAGTCACATTCAAGCTGATCCTTGCATTCAGTCACAGTCTTACGAGACAAAATCATTGACACATCATCAGCAAACATAACCATATCATTGGATGTTACATGAATTAAATCATTGGTATAGATTATATAGAGTAGAGGACCCAATATTGAGCCTTGTGGTACACCTCTCTCAACATGTAAGGGATCTGATATTACCTGTTTGCCATTTTTTCCTCTCTCTGTGGTTCTTTGAGTTCTTCTTGTTAAATATGATCTGAAGAGATCTAGTGCAACTCCTCTTATTCCATATTTTTCCATTTTCTCTAGTAGGATGTTATGATTCACACTGTCAAATGCTTTTGTCAAATCAAGGCAAAGAGCTGCTGTCACTTGATTTTTATTCAATGATTTTATGATGGAATTTAGTGCCTGATACATTGCATTTATTGTAGATTTTCCTTGCCTGAAACCACATTGCTGCTTAACCAAGATGTTATTTATGTCAAAAAAATGTAAGACCTTATCAAAGATTATTCTCTCGAAAATCTTGTTGATATTAGATAATATTGATATAGGGCGATAGTTATCATAGATGTTCTTATTTCCCTTCTTGTGAATTGGTTTAACCAGAGCTTCTTTGAGTGCCTGTGGGTATTCACCTCCTTGCAATATTCGATTGATTATATGAGTTAAGGGTTTCACAAGTATTGATGCACAGGTTTTTAATAGGTCAACAGGTATCTCATCATATCCGACTGTTTTCTTGTTTTTTAAGCGCCTTATATAACCTAGCATTTCCTCTTCCAATACTGGCCCCAGAAAAATGCTACTATCGATTGGTCTAACACTCTCTGTGTCCGTCTTATTGCTCATATCAGGTCTTGGAGCAGACTTCAGAAAGAAAGCGTTCATCTCGTTTAATAAATCTTCCTCTGATTTTTCTGGAAACACCTTGAATAATGATTTGTCTTTATCTCTTTCATTTTTGGTTGTTTTATTTATCAATGTCCAAGTGGCTGTGGTCTTATTCTCAGAATTTGCTATGAATGACATTTCTGCATTTTTTTTGGATTGTCTAACTACTTGCTTCAATATATTTGAGTATTTCTTGTAGAACTCCTGTGATATTAAACCGTCCAACATTTATCCATATGTAAATATTTTGTACAGTATATTTTACCTATTCACCTCATTCTGATAGGATAACGTATCAATAATAAATTCCAGAAATTTTATATTTATGACAACATTTTTTGAGTATCAGAAATTGATTGCGGTTAAAGGAAATTATGATTTGAAAGTATTAGATACGAAATCTATGCCAATTGAGTTTAACCACTATAACACATTATCTTGTTATGTGTATATTTAGGATGTATAAAGCTAGGTAGAATGATCAAATCAGTTTAACACGCTCAGCGTTTTATAAAGTCTATATTCAAATGAACACACTTATGTAGATCACGAGTTACAAGAGAGAAGAGAGAATTTCAAGAGATGTTCAAAAATTGGCATTGATACAAATCATAAGAGTTTATCCAACATGGATGTTTCACATGAACATGAACAGATTGCGTTACATGTACTCAAAATAATATTTGATAACACATTATTTGATCTGATATGATCTGATCTGATTTGACATTATTTGAGCAGGGTTACTTCTATTTTACAATTCATTCATTCAAAATACACAAAAATTGGAAAGTTTTCCATTGAGAGGTTTCATTTTGAATAGCCCACTATCTAGGCAGCTATCACTTTTGACATTTGACAGGTAAAAACTACGCTTTCACATTATGGAGCGATAAAGACTTCAAAAAGGCATTGAAATTTTTGAAACTGTTAAAATTCACTGTTCGCAAAACTAAAGCCACTTTGGGTCGTTGTAAAGCACCTTCTCAAGCGGCACTAATGAAATTAACTGATGGAAAAATTTGAGCTGTTGGGAAAGTTAGTTATGTGGAGAATCTAAACCGATTGCACACAGAACAACCAATAACAATACTGCTGTAGATTTGCCGAGTCCTTGTCGATCTTGGGAATTAGGCAATCGCCTAATCCCCAACATCGACAAGGAGAATGTCGTTTGTGGATTACAAACTACATTACACCGTATTTTGTATAAATACTTAGGTCTTGAGGCTTTTAAAGTTCCGTTAACACAAGAACTCCAGCCGGTAGATCACCAGCAACGTCGCATCTTCGCTGATTGAGTCCTTGAAATGCATCGAAATAATTTCAGTCAAAAAATCATCTTCAGTGTTGATGCCCAATTTCACCTCGACGGCTACGTTAACAAACATAATTAATGCATTTGGGGCTAGGAAAATTCAGCGATGATTAATGGAGAGCCTCTCCATCATCAATGTTTGGTGCAGTTTTTGGGCTAATGGTGTGATTGGACCTTACTTATTCGAAAATGGGGCTGGTGCAAGTGTTATGGTGAATGGATTGTGCTACCGAGCTATGATTAATGAGTTTTCATTGCCGTAATTGGGAATATTGATGTGGACGACGTTTATTTTCAATAAGACTAAATAATCGCAGTTTTGCAAAAAAGTTTGCTAATGTGTCATTTTTTCAAAAGAGTGATCACAATTGACAACCGAGATCTTGTGATTTAAGCCATAAAAAAATTTTTCTTTGGGGCCAACTGATATATGAGGTCTATGCTAATGGTCCACCATCGATTCAAGACCTGAAAGGTGGAATACGTGATATTATCGAGGACATACAGTCGCAAATGTACGAATTGGGCATGAAAAATTTTATGGAAAGGTGCTGCAACCTTAGCGGTGAAAGCCATTTGGCTGATATCGTTTTTCATAGTTAATGGAATACCTACTACATTACAATGAGATCCATCCATTGATTAGTCTTGTGAAAACTCGTTTTTTTTAATCAAAATTGAACCTCCTAGTGGAAAGCCCTTCAATAAATCTAAAGTGAACAGATTGATCATTTCAGAAAGAATTATTGAGCTTTGTTTTTTGATCAGTTGGCACAACACATATGCAGTCTTTTTCATTTTTTCTGAAGATTCTATGACATAATATAATTCTACCTGAATTGAACACTATTCTTAGTGTCTTTTTTTGAAGAATGAAAAGAGAAGACACATTTCCTGATCCAAATGTAACGAATTCGCAAGCCCTACGCCACTGCCTCTTTCTAGAAAGTACCGGACGCACCGAGAGCTCGATAGAAAGATCAAGACGCTTCTAGAGAGAGATGCCAGCGGTATATAACCAATCGAAGCCGCAGAGCAGGGCTGTGCGACGGAATCGGCGGTCAGTGCCGTACACTAAATTAGATATAAGTTGTAGAAATAAATTAATGTAGTAGTGGAAATAAATTAGTGTAATAGTTTAAATGAATATTCTGTAAATAGTTGTTTATAGTTGTGTACCTGAAATAAATTAGTGTTAGTCAGAATCATCGATTTAATTAACCAAAAAACGTAACAATTGGTGTCAGGTGTGGGGTTCGCGTGTGTTTTCGAACCGAGAGTTAATTAAATCGTGAATATTTTTGTGGACATTATCGTGGACATTTTTTTAAGTGGACATTCTCGTGAGCCTTTTTGTGGAAATTCTCGTGGAAATTTCTGAGGACAGTACTGTGAACATTTTTGTGGTTATATTTTTGAATGCCATTTACGAGATCCCAGTCAAGGAGAATGGATCAGACAACCTTGGATTTCTGTAAGCAAGCTTTGAACAACTGACCAAGCAAGTGCAGGATAACCATATTGCAATCGAGGACTATACCACAGAAATAAAGGAAAGCTTTGAATCGTTTCGAAATGAAATAAAGGATAATTGTAGAAGAATGATGGATAACACGAAAAGGTTAGAGAATACTAGGAATGAGGTTGAATCGAAGAAACTGGAGGACCATGAAAGGAACCAGAATAATCAGGAAGTGTCAAAAATTATGGAAGCTATACCAGATAGAAAAAAAGAACGTTTGCAAATGACGGAAGCCAGAAGACTGAAACTAGAAGAATACAGGGCCTTTCAGAAATTTCTGAAGAATGTTTGCAGCGTCGAGATCTGGTTGAATCAAAAGCTCCATATAGCGGCAGATGAGAGCTATAGGGAACCTCATAACCTGGAAAGTAAAATCCAGAAGTATTCTTCATTCGAGGCAGAGGTTATGGACAGCGATGAAAGAGTGCAAAGCGTAATAAACGAGGGAGAACAGTTACTACATTCGAATCACTATGCCAAAGATGAGATAGTCGTAAGGATGGAAGAAATCAAAGAGGATTGGAAGAGACTGTTGGAACTCAAGCGAATCAAACGGGAAAAGCTGAACGAAGCATATCAAGCACTGCTCTTCAGAAGGTCCGTCGAAGAGTTTGAGGTTTGGCTAGGTGAAGTTGAGATTCAAGTTAGTAACGATTTCGAAAACGGCTTGGCTTCAGACAACAACATCCTTAGATGTCACCCCGCTTTGGAAAATGACTACCAACAGCGCTCAGAGAACTACGACAGCACCCACGAGATAGACGGTTGAGCGACAAGAAATCGCTGGCAGCGTCTTTGGACCTGGGTATCAGTCTTACCGTGGTCCAGAGCTTACAGAAAAAGCATCGGAAGCTGGAGGTCGAGCTGAACTCGAGGGAACACATCGTGAAAAGTTTGATGGATAGGGCGGTCAACATGATGAGATCCGGTCATGAGTTCTCCAATGATATTAGTGAGGAGGTGAAGGAATTGGAGAATCGATTTGTGATAGTGAGGGATATGGCCAGTCGGAAGATGTTGAGGTTGCAAGATGCCCTGGAATCGGAAAAGTTTTACGAGGAGAGTTCAGAAGCTGAGGCCTGGATTGATGACAAGTTGTCGGCTCTGGCAACAAGTGAGATTGGTAGAGATGAGATTTCCATTCAGATGTTGCAGGGAGAGCTGAGTATAATAACTGCTGAAGTTGTAGCTTACCAGGAAACGATTGATAAATTACCTCAGACATGTAGCAATCTTGTGAAAAAAGAGCACTACGATGCCGATAACATCAAGAAAAGGGAGGAAGAAATAGTGCAAGAGTTCAAGAAGTTACGTC
This sequence comes from Harmonia axyridis, assembly GCF_914767665.1. Lineage (NCBI taxonomy): Eukaryota > Metazoa > Arthropoda > Insecta > Coleoptera > Coccinellidae > Harmonia > Harmonia axyridis. The sequence continues at coordinate 30,197,304 of NC_059504.1, forward strand.
AGCTAGTTGCTCAGAGGAAAGTTCCTCTCTCTGAAGCCTTCCAGTATTTCAGGTTCCTCCAAGAGTGCACCAAGCTCCGAGAATGGATCAAGGACCAGATGAACAAGTCCAAAATTGAAAAGCATGGAGTTGATGTCGGGAATGTGGAACTTATAATTCATGCCTTCGACACTTTTTACGCCCGTATAATGAATAGCGAGGCAAGGCTCCAATCATGTTTAGTTAGCGGAAATGCTCTGATCGATGCTAAATGTAGCTACAGTGCCAAGATCCAGGAGAAGATGATTGAGGTCCAGACTCAATGGAAGGATCTTTTGGAGCTAGTAAACGGCCCGAATGAATTCTTGGTCGCAGCAAAAGAGAAGCATATGTTCGATAGAAGAGCTGAAGAAATAATCTCTTGGATAAGCGAGAAAGAGGTTGACTTGTGCTACGGTACCAATAATCAAAACTCGAAAAGTAACCAAGATTTGCTCAGAAAACTTCAGGCTTTCGAAGGCGAGTTGAAAGTAGTCAAGGACAAGTTGGACTTTATAAAGGAAGAGGTCAAAAAACTTGTTGCGGAATTCCCAGATACCAATGAGCACGTTGACAGCAAGAAGGAAGATACGCTGGAAGCTTAAAAATATCTTATTGTGTGCGTAGATAGGAAGAAATATGCTAAATGGAGCTCACTTCATTCAATATACAAAACTCGCATGTGTTAGAATGATATTCTAAATGAAAATTTAAAATAAAATTTGAAAAGTTGATACATTAAAATATTATTATGGCAATTGAATTTGCGATGATTTCACCCTCACTCTTAAAAAAAATCATGCTTACCAAATGAAATCAACATTTCTGGCTCCTGCCACATTATCTGTTGGATCCGCTACTATATTACAATTCCATTGTATGTTACTAAATGGTGAATGCGTTGGTACTCTGAAAGAAATTAGATTATCCCATTTGCTGCAATTTACCTTGAGTTAAATTTAATACTTCTCTGCCAATATCCAATAGGATATTGTAATAACAATAGATCGAAATTATGTGGTCATGGGTTAGCTAATTTATCATAGAAAACTAGTATGTATCCAGTAAGTGAGAGATTTATTCCAGAATTTAATTTCTCTACGACTCTGAATCCCTCATCGCAATCATATTTATATTGTCTTATTCGCATTTCAAAGAGTTGTTTGGATTTTGAGCATCCCAGGAAAGGTTTTTTTATAAACCACATTAGATTGGTTATCTAACGGTGTTGAATTTTTTAATCCAGAAAATAGATTACTCGTGGTTTTGAGATTATAAATTGACAAAATTGTTGTTGTTGACCTGTCTTTGAGGGTTCGAGCGGTATTATGGCCTAGATCCAAAATAAAATGAAAACAAAAGTATTGATCTCACTGTTCTTCTGGGCAATTTGTATCTCCAATTCTAAATTATTTAGTGTTTATGTTACACTCAAACACCGAAAACGCTCACTGAGCGAAATAAACGGCCACAACGCGTTGTGAACGGTTCTCAATAACCAAACACCGAAATATCATCATTAATCGCGTTGTGGCCAGTCCATTGCGTCCACAACGCGTTCTGGACAATCTTTAAACAGCCAGAACGCGTTCTGGCTATATCCAAACAACCACAACGCATTTAGAATAAAAGACGCATGTAAACCGATTATATTTTAATATGGAACAGGGTTAACAAAGAAAAAATAATCAGAGGGTTGGAAACCTTAGATCATATAATATAATAATATAATATACTCTAATAATAATATAATATAATATGATCTAAGTTGGAAACCTAAGTACAAACATAAAACACAAATGAAAGAAAATTTTAAAATATTTGAAAGGTCGAATATAGGTATACCAGATTAAACGCGAAACAGATACCTAGTTAAAAGGACATAATAATTGTCTATTTACTTATTTTTGCAGGCACTATTATCATGAAATTTCGAATTGCACAACACCTTATTGGCCTTGCAGTTGCACCTTTTCGTGTTACAATAACGCTTACAATTGTCTTGATCCAGACGAAAGAGCGGAAGCTTTTCTCAAATTTATAGAGCAACTCGGGACATCTGATGAATTTATAAAATTTGAATCCGCAAAGATAAATTCATTACGACTATAAAGTCTTTCCAGTGCACCGTCTTTGGTTCCCAACTTATACAAGCTGGACTCATTCACGTTTAAGACCACAGCTAGAACACTTCTAGGAGCAAGACGCCCCCTGTCGACATCCGGAACTTTTACTACAACATTTTGACCAATTTCAGCAGGGGGTATTTTTTCCCGGGACAAAGTCAGCATTTTTTCAGCTTGCTTTTCCAATCCGGCTTTTGCGTCCTCGCGTTGCACTTTGATTGTATCACTTCGAAAGCAAAGGCTGCATGTGACTTCTCCTTCATTTTCAAGACCGCACGTTATGTGTACTTTTAAACCGCATATTGTACAGGGTTGGGTAATTCCAAATTCTTCGCAAGTGTAACATGCAACGGGATTGGGTTCTGCATTTGTCGCAACAGGATTGGGTTCTGCATTTGTCACTACCTCTTCATTCTGCTGTTCTGTTTCACATGTCATCCCTTCTAACATTTTCTCCAAATCTTCTTCAGTTTTCAAAGAATCATATACTTCACTTTCCAGGGAGGAGTCTGCCAGTCCGATTCTTTGCTTGCTACCAAACATAGCTTCGTAAGCCCTTTTTTTAATCCCTTCGTGTAGGGCTTGATTTTTTTTACTCTGAATAAACTGTAAACCGTCTGACCACTGTTTGGTATTATTATCAAGCATCCAAGCTACCAACATATCTCTTACATCCTGATTAGATCGTTCTACAGATCCTTGGCTTTGTGAATGACGGGGCTTTCCGTGTACAAGTTTAAGACCTGGCCACAAATCCTTTAACTCTTCTATAATCCTATTGGAAAATTCTCTTCCGTTGTCGCTTTGTAGAATAAACGGAGCACCGAACATGCAAAAAATGTCTACCACGACATACGCAACTTCTTCAGTCGTTTTTGATTTAAGTGGTTTCAAAATGGTAAATTTTGTGAGGTGGTCTTGATAGTTTAATATAAAACGGTAGTCTCGATCGGGTTCACTCTGCATATCGATCAAATCCACTTGACATCTGGAGTTCATGTGATCTGATAAAATTGGTGCGACAACTAACCCCTTTTTCCTTATTTTCTTTTTTCCTTGATATTGTTCGCAAAGAGACAAATAAATTTGTATAGCTGTTCTAGTAACATTGCAGTATTTTTTGTTGATTTCAGCCTCCACGACTAAAAAACAAATAAACAAGTTGTTTTATTTTATCATAACCGGTGTCCGCAAATACTATGTAAGGATTACATTAAAATTAGATTGGGTTTTCCGACATCACTAATGAAATTAGATGATTATACTTACCTCTAGTTCGTTTGTGTCCAGTTGCTATGTGTGCAGCTTCAATAATGCCAAAAAGATCCTCTGTTTTACAGTAATATCGAAAACTCTCATCTCGTGTTCCTTTGTTTTTAGCAATTAATTTTTCATTTTCCCCAATTGTTATGATATCGTATCTCTTTAGCCTTCTATATTGCTTGGCAGACAACGGCATTTTGCTATCTCTCAAACGTTTGGCTTCTTTTACCTCTCGGACGACCTCTTCATACCGTTCGTTTGTGAAATAATCGCTTCGATTATTGCTGTTGTCGACGATGGTTTTAATTTTTTCAATAAACGCATCTCTCATTTTAGCCTTTAGGTTATGATAGGTATACTAGGAACCTAGGCACATAAAACGCACCTTACTCGATAACAGATAAAACGCACCTTACTCGATAACAGTTGGGATCACACTGACAAGTCTGGACTGGAACACGTGGTTCGTGAACCCCTCCCCCAAGCTTTCAGACACGTTGTGGTTGTTTGAATATTGCCAGAACGCGTTCTGGCTGTTTAAAGATTGTCCAGAACGCGTTGTGGACGCAATGGGCCGGCCACAACGCGATTAATGATGATAGGCATCCGGCAACATGGCGACATTGGATGACTTTTACGCTGAACTCAATAAATTAAATAAAAATAAGTTAATCGAAATTATATTCAATAAAAGTGTATCAGACAGTATCACAATGAATGAAAGTATCAGAAAACATATAAATGTGTGGAGTGAAGACGGTTTGCATGGTTCATCCGGCGATTCATCACAACTTAACCTAGAAACAAGTATCCAATTTGTGAAGTTGAAAAGCGAATTAGAAATTCTAAAAACAAAATTAGACGCTTCATCTGAGAAGACATCATGCCTGATGGAGGTAATTGAAAATCAAAAGTGTATTATCGAACTGCAAAAATCAATGATGAATGTAAACAAAACCAATACAAGAGAAATGAAAGGCGATGTTGCCGTTACTACTGAAAATTCCGAAATTCTCTCAGGTAAACCAAGGAAAATGAGACAAGCTGAGGAAAAAAGCAGGATGCCCAATACTGGGAAAACACAGGTATCAAAAAGCGATCTACGGAGGGAATCAATCATAATGGGAACTGAATCAAGCACAACTTTCGTGAGTTCCCAAAGAAAGGCTTGGATATATGTGGGACGTGCAAATGTTGATACAAAGGAAGAGACGGTCCATAGCTACCTCAAAAGCAAATTTCCTACAAGGCAATTCACAGTGGATAAACTTCCACAGAGAGAGAATGCCCATAGCAGCTCTTTTAGGGTAAGTGCAGATATCAATATGACTGATGAATTATATAAATGTGAAAACTGGCCTGAAAATATTGTTGTTAAAAGGTACAGATTTTTTCGAGGGACAAAAGAAAATAAAGGCAAGTAAAAAACAGGAAACGTTTGTAGTATGTAATCTTAATTTACAATCAGTTAAAAATAAAGTAGATATTATGCAACATTTTCTCATTGACAACAAGATAAGTATTGCTTGTTTTACTGAGCATTGGACGACCGTGGACATTCTTCAGCGAATTGTTCCTGCTAATTTCGTTGTGGCTGATTGTTTCTCTAGAGGAGGAGGTGTCTATGGAGGAACTGCTATAATCCTGAAAAATGACCAAAAATATGAACAAATCAGGTCAATTAAAGAAAAATCGTTAGAAAATCATATAGAAATGACGTCAGTCCGAATAGTTGAGAAAAAATTGTTTATATTGGCCATATACAGGCCTCCAAAGGGAAACTTTGATGATTTTCTATCGAGACTTAACGAAAGTCTGGATATTTTGTCGAATTTGAAATCAAATCATAATATGTACGTCACTGGTGATTTCAATATAGATTTTTTGAAAGAGAGTCGTTAGCGAGCTGATATTATTGAACTTTTTGAGTCATATGGACTGAGTCGGATTTTTAGTGAACCTAGTCGTATCAGCAGACACACGCAGTCATGCATTGATAACATTTTCACAGATTATGACAACTCTACTTACCAACACAAAACTATTGATCCATATTTTTCAGATCATCGTGCCCAGATCGTGTCAATGCCTCTTGTTGTATCTGGAAGTAAATTAGTAACTAAAATGAAGTACAGTATAAATAGTCGAAATATACAAAGGTTCAAAATTTTACTGGCTGAGATAAACTGGGAAAGTGTAAGGGATAATAATGCTGCAAAATACTATGAGAACTTTCATTCTGCACTCCAAGGCTGTTTTGATGACTGCTTCCCAAAAATAAACGTTAAAAACACCAGTTCTCTAAGAAATTCTGACAAGCTCAAAAATAAGAACGAGGGACTCCACAAGGCAATAGAGGCTGCTCAAACTATATATGAGGTAAGGAAGGATAAAGCCTCATGGGAATTACTGAGTGTTCTCAAACGTCATCTACGAGAATATTACACGAATATTAGAAAATATCGGAATGAGATGCATATACAGCTAGCTGAAAATAAGACTAGAGCTATTTGGAATATCATCAGGAACCAAACGGGTAAATCGAAGGAAAATACCGAGAATGTCAGCGTCTTGAATGCTGAGAAATTCAATAAATTCTTCTCGGAAATTGGAGAAATTATCTCGAAACAGTGTAACCCCTCTGTGGATCAGGCATCAACTATGTTGAGGAAGGACAAAGGCAGGTTATCATCCTCCTGTCAGTCAATGTTTTTAGAGCCAACAACAGCTAGCGAAGTATCGAATATTGTCTGCAATCTCAAAAATAAAAAATCAGGGGATGTGTATGGGCTCAATTCTGAATTGTTCAAGCAGATATATCCGATTCTTTCAGATGCTCTCTGTGAGGTTTTGAATATGTGCATGGAACAAGGAATATTCCCTTAGGAATTGAAGATTGCTAGAGTGGTCCCAGTTCATAAAAAGAATGATGTGGTTGAAGAGGGCAATTATCGCCCAGTGTCGATCCTGCCAATTATATCTAAAGTTTTTAAAGAAATTCTGAGAAAACGCTTACTATCCTTCCTAGTTGAACATTCCTATATTTCTGACTCTCAACATGGTTTTAGATCGAAGCGATCCACTACTTCAGCAATAGTTGAACTCATTGCGGGAGTCACAGAGGCTTTAGACCATCATCTACACCCTGAAATACTTGCGTTAGATCTCAGTAAGGCTTTTGACTGTGTTGACAGGGAAATACTGCTTGAGAAGATGGAGTACTATGGAGTGAGAGGTATAGCTTTGAAATTCATCAGATCATACTTAACTGATAGAAAGCAGGTGGTCACATGGAAGGGTATGAACTCTGGAATTAGAGAGATAAATGTGGGAGTCCCACAGGGATCGATACTGGGTCCTTTGTTGTTCGTTGTGTACATTAATGACTTACCAGGAAATGTTCCGTGCGAGGCAACGAGTTTATATGCAGATGATACATCCTTTCTCAATATTACTTCTTCACGGGAGGAACTGGAGCGTGTGTGTAATGAGACCCTGCGAGTTGCGGAGGACTGGTTTACCTTTAATGGTCTAAAATTGAATAGAGATAAAATTCAAAGACTGAATTTCAGTTTAAACAACAAAGAAAAACGTAGTTTGAACCTACTTGGGATAACCTTGGAGAATGATCTTTGTTGGAAGGGGCATATCTCATTACTTACCAGGAGACCGTCGACAGCCCTTTTTACTATGAGGCGTATGAAGGCCATCTCTACCGATAATGTCTGTAAGCTGACTTATTTTTCCAACTTTCACTCTGTGGCGACATATGGGATACTGATATGGGGGCATAGTCCAGGTCTTGATCGGATTTTCCTGAAACAAAAGGAGGCAGTAAGAATTTTGAGTGGTGTACCAAAAACACATAGCTGTCGAGAACTATTTAAGAAGCATAGGATACTTACCATTGTCTCCGTTTTCATTCTGGAGTGCTTGAAATTTGTTCACTCAAACAAAAATGGGTTCACTCAAGTCAGCGATTGCCATTCGTACAACACCAGACACAGAGATGAGTTCAGGAGCAATTTTCATAGAGCTAAATCCACTCAAATTGCAGTGAATTACTGGTGCATCAAACTGTACAACAAGCTTCCTCAATCTATGAAGAGTTTGCCAAGGTCAGCTCTTCAAAGAAATGTCAAGAATTTGTTGTTGGAGAACGTATTTTATTCTGTTGACGAGTTTTTGAGATTCGAGTTCTGACTTGTGTTGTCTTCAGCGTGTTGATGGATTGAATTTTAACTTGTTAACTGATGTTTATATTTATATTAGTATGTTTTTTTTCTCATTATGTAATATTGCTGAATGTGTTTATATGACGTGCCATGTAATTCTTTCTTGATGGCGAATAAAATTTACTATTACTATTACTATTTCGGTGTTTGGTTATTGAGAACCGTCCACAACGCGTTGTGGTCGTTTATTTCGCTCAGTGAGCGTTTTCGGTGTTTGAGTGTAACATTTATATTCATTGAAACAACTTCAATCCACAAGTGACTTGGGTTAGTTATTCATCCTCAAAATTTATTTTAATGGTAATCACTCTGTATGATCCTGAAGTGCCTGATTCATTAAACGTCCAGAATAAGAAGACTTTATAATAACTTGTTGAAAAAGATCAACTTTCCTCTCTGATAACCCTAAGATCTAAAAAGGCCAAAGTCTTGTTCTTCTTCTATGGTGAACTGAATGCGTAGATGGAATGAATTAAAATTGATAAAAGTTCACCTGCATTATCGGATGGAATTGGCAATATTGCCAATTCCATCCGAAAGTCATCTTCATGCTGCTGGATAAAGGCAACTGAATATGTCACTTTCTACAGATATTGGTGGATGAGCTCGGTACAATTTTCCAATGATAGACTAGCGGGGTTACCGATCGACCTCTGTAGGTAAAACCTGCCCTCAAACTATTGTAGAGGTATTCAATCGGATTCTTATAAGGAATATTCTCAATGAAATATACTACCTATACTGGAGTTATATATTCTATATATATATATTATATATATATAATGGAAAGATATTCGGCTCAAAGCTACAATCGAAATCATTCCGAAAAAAAGTGCAAAAAAAATGTAAAGATTTCCATACCATCAGACATTCACTAAAACTTTATTTGAAGATAATCCACCAAAGGATAAAAAGGGTGTTTTTTTTTAGAGCTATAGAACTTTAAATTGCAATAAAACAACGATGGATTATTCGATTGACATGAATTTTATTTATCCGCAAGATAATCTTGCAGCATTACATTTCAAATATGATTTCTGGCATAGGACCGCCACGGCTTGCTCGGATGTAGTCCAATCTGGACGTCAATTTTCGATTACTTTCTCCAACATTTGTGGCCGTATGTCGGCAATAACACGGCGAATGTTGTCTTCCAAATGGTCAACGGTTTGTGGCTTATCCGCATAGACCAATGACTTTACATAACCCCACAGAGAGTAGTCTAGCGGTGTTAAATCACAAGATCTTGGAGGCCAATTAACAGGTCCAAAACGTGAAATTAGGCGGTCACCAAACGTGTCTTTCAATAAATCGATTGTGGCACGAGCTGTGTGACATGTTGCGCCGTCTTGTTGGAACCACAGTTCCTGGACATCATGGTTGTTCTATTCAGGAATGAAGAAGTTAGTAATCATAGCTCTATACCGATCACCATTGACTGTAACGTTCTGGCCATCATCGTTTTTGAAGAAGTACAGACCAATGATTCCACCAGCCCATAAAGCGCACCAAACAGTCAGTTTTTCTGGATGTAACGGTGTTTCGACATACACTTGAGGATCAGCTTCACTCCAAATGCGGCAGTTTTGTTTGTTGACGTAGCCATTCAACCAGAAGTGCGCTTCATCGCTAAGCAAAATAAAATGGACGTGGTGCGCACAGAACCATTATTTTCGAAATGAAATTTCACTATTTGCAAGCGTTGTTCAGGCGTGAGTCTATTCATGATGAATTGCCAAACCAAACTGAGAATAAATCAATTGACGACTGTTGAATCAGTCGTCATCTTGAACAGTAATGCCAACTTAAAGTTATATACATCGAAAAAAAACACCCGTTATAAGACCTGCAAACAACAAATAGGACCAACACAATTCGGTTTTCGAAATGCATTGGGGACACTAGAGGCACTCTTTGGCTTGCATGTTTGGTTTCAGCGGCCATGAGATGTAAATCACGATGGTTACGCGTGCTTCATCGATTATTTAAAAGCGTTTCATAAAACTATCATATGTATAACAAAATGATGAAAGCACTGCATCTGCTGGACTGAAAGAGCAGGAATTGCGATTTATTGTCAAATTTTATTGGAACCAGATCTCTTCGGACAGAGTTGAAAATGAGGATTCCAAGGCGGTCTTAATCAGAAGAGGAGTTCGACAAGAATGTGTGGTGTTATTGTTATTATTATTTTTCTTGTTATTGTTGTGATTCAATATACAGGGTGTTTCCTAAACATGCGGCAAAATTCAGGGGGTTGTTCCTTGGACTATTTTAAGCATGTTTTGTCTGTTGGAGAAACAAACCTAGATTTTCATAATACGCATTAAATCATATGGTATCAGGAATCTAGTTCGTTATCCCCCCCTCATCAAAAAGACAATTCGTCAGTCATAAAAGACAATCGCTATAATATACATGTATCGCCGCTTATATTTTTCTGCTTTCGTTTTCGCTTTTGCTTTACTATTGTAGTTTTCGCTGAAACTAGTGAAAGTGCTGTGCTGCTGTGCACAATAGGAATTCAACTCTGAGTTACTATAGACTTGAGGAAGAATCAAATCACCCTCTATCACCCTTGAATATTTGGAACTACACCATCCAGGTAAGACTTCTGATACCATCGCTTTTCAAATACAGTCCATTTTATCTCTCAGCTTAAGAGCTATCATTTTCGCCAACATTTTGATCCTTCTGTAGCCGCATATAAGCCATATAATTAAAATTCAAAATTTTCATTTGTTTCAAATTGATCGCATATGCGTAAAGATCGCCAATCAATCAAGTGGTCGAACAGTAACCGCTTTCAATAGAAGCTAGTCATATTTTCAATTTATTTGATGAAATTATTATATTTCTAGGAGATATATAATTCAGTTTATCGTTTTTTCAATACAAGTGCAGTAATTGAAATCGAAAATCTGCTCCGCCATATTAATAAGTTCTTCAGCATTTCAAAACAGTGTGACCTTGAACCTGAAATATTCATCTCGCGCATTAACGCATGTCTGTTGCATAGAAGTCAGCTGCAAGAGTTCATTGACCTTTTATTTTTCCGATCAGCTGATTTCACGGTGATTCGTCTGAATAACAGAGCGCGATGGATAAATTAAAGAAATCCAAAACATTTCGAAATAATTCGATCACCGATATGAAGGCGCTTCATATTCTAGCCCAGAAGGCTAAAACTGATAGAACTCAACACGTCTCATTCAAGGTGCGCTATCAAGATATACAGACGATTCACGATGAATTTTTTGATCATCACAACAAGGTAATTTCCGCGCTTTTGACTGATCCTGAGTCCGATTTGAAACCGGAAAATTTGATTCGAGAGAGTTTTCTTTCTGATTACTACGATGTGAAAACATGCTTTACCGAATTATTTGACGAATACGTAAGTTCGCCATCAGGACCAAGTCATAATAGTACAATGTTAGGTCCACCCTCTAATCATGGAAATGTTCGACTGCCTAAAATATCATTAATGAAATTCAGTGGTGATTACAAAGATTTCACATCTCTTCGAGATCAGTTTGATGCACTTGTGCACAACAATCCATCCTTAACTCCAATAGAAAAATTCACTTACTTGGTTAGTTCTGTTCAGGGCTCTGCACTTTCTTTAGTTAAAACGTTACCTTTAACATCGCCGAATTACGTCATCGCCTATAAAAGTATTGTTGAACGTTTTTCCAATCGCCGCTTACAATCTCAGAGTCTGTGGACCGAAATAGAGAACGCTCCTAAGATCACAGTTCCTTCTGCGGAATCTTATAGGAGATTGATAGATACCTTCACTGAAAACGTTGCTGCTTTAAACAACCTTAAATTTCCAACTGACTCTTGGGATTTTATTTTAGTCATGATGATTATAAAACGCCTTGACAAGAATACGCTTACACGTTTTGAAATGGAGCATCAATCCACCGAAGTTCCAGCATTCAGTGAAGTAATTGATTTCATTAATAGACATTGTCTTGTTTTAGAAACGCTGGGATCTTCAACTTCGCCAACAATTAATGATAAACAAAATACAATGCGAAAATCTGCTGCATTTATACGTCCCGCTTCATCTCGTACTACTGCATTGTTTATCAATAAATCGCCCGCCGCTACTTGTATTTTTTGCCAAGCAAATCATTCGCTATATACTTGCTCTACGTTCGCTAATAAGCCTGTTTCTGATCGCTATCATTTTTGTAAAGTAAACAAGCTATGTTTCAATTGTTTAAGTTCCGCTCATGATTTACGATCTTGCAGATCCTGCCATACATGTAAAGTATGTAAGTCAAAATTTCATCACACGCTTCTCCATGACAACACTAAACTTCGCTCTGCTAATGCTTTAAGTTCTTCACCATCTGCAATATCCGCTATGTCAAATAGTCAAGAATCATTTCGATCACAAACTAACTCAAATCGCCCTGATAATGATTCGACTTTCGTTGGTGCTGAAGTCATGGCACTTCCCAGTCATGTTCTTTTGTCTACTGCTTGTGTTGATGTTTGTGATGGCCGCGGTGCTTATCAATCTCTTAGATGTTTAATAGATTCGGGTAGTATGACTTGTTTCATCACGGAAAAGGCAGTAAGACGTCTGAACTTGCGTAAAGTTCCTAATTCTGTTGAGGTCAGAGGATTGGGATCCATGAATACTAAATTGAGTGGTGGATCAGTGTCACTATCATTGAAACCAGTAATGTCAAATAATCCGATTTTATTTACTGATGCTATAGTTACTGATAAAATTTGTGAAAATTTACCTGTACATCCAGTTTGTACTAATTCATGGAATCATATTCGTAATTTACCCCTAGCTGATCCATCATTTCATCGTCCCGGTGCCATAGATTTGCTCCTGGGAGCAGAAATCTTTTCTCGAATTATTTTGTCCGATTGCATTACCGCTAATGATAATCAACCCGTGGCTATAAATACTGTATTCGGGTATATTTTACTTGGTAAAACCAATAATAGTTTTCCGCATCCTGTTTCATCTTTTTTCATAAATTCACTCGAAAATGTGCACGACTGTGACATACAAAAATTTTGGGAAGCGGAAACTGTCCCCGAGGTCGAACATTTTAGTCAGGAAGAACCTCTATAGGTTTACTAAAGCGCCCGCTTGTAAAACTTTGCCCACTTCCCAGTGAGCCATCTTAGAAATAGTTGCATCAAATATGTTATTTTTTTTGTTTTTTTTTTTTTTTTTGCTGAATTTCTTATTTTGTATGAAGTGATTTTCTCTCTTTGCGCATCTGCGATCAACGATCAAATTTTTTGTTTTTTTTTTCTCTAACTCAAATTTAACTAATTTTTTTTTTATTGAGTAGTTTCAAAATTCATTCTTCATTTTCCCGGGGCAGGATGTTGGAGAAACAAACCTAGATTTTCATAATACGCATTGAATCATATGGTATCAGGAATCTAGTTCGTTATCCCCCCCTCATCAAAAAGACAATTCGTCAGTCATAAAAGACAATCGCTATAATATACATGTATCGCCGCTTATATTTTTCTGCTTTCGTTTTCGCTTTTGCTTTACTATTGTAGTTTTCGCTGAAACTAGTGAAAGTGCTGTGCTGCTGTGCACAATAGGAATTCAACTCTGAGTTACTATAGACTTGAGGAAGAATCAAATCACCCTCTATCACCCTTGAATATTTGAAACTACACCATCCAGGTAAGACTTCTGATACCATCGCTTTTCGAATACAGTCCATTTTATCTCTCAGCTTAAGAGCTATCATTTTCGCCAACATTGTCCTTGGATGATTTTTGAAAAACCTCTTTGTTTCGAAGATGCAGGGCGAACAACATTTTTCATATTCTTAAAATTAATAATAGTTTAAATAAAAATGCGTACCGCACTGTGTTTACTAAGTAGGTACAATTTATTTTTAAATTTGTTTAACAACATTCCAATTACTAAAAACGGCCTAAAAACTTAAACCCCTTAGATTATTTCCTATGGGGCCATCTAAAATCATTAGTTTATACCACTCCAGTAAAAAATGTGGAAGACTTGCGAAATCGGATCATTGCTGGGTGTAACTTAATAAGAAATGATCCTGGTGTTTTTGAAAGGGTTCGGCAGTCAATGAGGAGAAGATTGGATGATTGGGATCCATGAATACTAAATTGAGTGGTGGATCAGTGTCACTATCATTGAAACCAGTAATGTCAAATAATCCGATTTTATTTACTGATGCTATAGTTACTGATAAAATTTGTGAAAATTTACCTGTACATCCAGTTTGTACTAATTCATGGAATCATATTCGTAATTTACCCCTAGCTGATCCATCATTTCATCGTCCCGGTGCCATAGATTTGCTCCTGGGAGCAGAAATCTTTTCTCGAATTATTTTGTCCGATTGCATTACCGCTAATGATAATCAACCCGTGGCTATAAATACTGTATTCGGGTATATTTTACTTGGTAAAACCAATAATAGTTTTCCGCATCCTGTTTCATCTTTTTTCATAAATTCACTCGAAAATGTGCACGACTGTGACATACAAAAATTTTGGGAAGCGGAAACTGTCCCCGAGGTCGAACATTTTAGTCAGGAAGAAGTTGATTGTGAAAGACATTTTCTTGAAACGGTATCTCGCGCCGATGACGGAAAATTTGTTGTCTCTTTGCCTTTCTTTGAAAATTCAACGCCACAGGTCATGAATATGCGTGATTTTGCTTTATCTCGATTTTACTCTCTTGAACGTCGTCTATTAAAGAATCCGCAGTTGCATATACAATACAAAGAATTTATGATGGATTATCTTAGATCACACCATATGGAAATTCCTGCCGATGAAATACGGTCGAATTCGTACTATTTAGTTCATCATTGCGTACTAAAACCTGAAAGCATCTCAAGCAAATTGCGAGTTGTTTTTAACGGATCTTATAAATTTAACTCTCAAAAAACCCTTAACGATCATCTAATGACAGGTCCAAAATTGCAACCCGATATTTCCAAAATAATCACTAGTTTTCGTCTTTTTCCATTTGTTATATGCTGTGATATACGCCAAATGTATCGTATGATTTGGGTGGATTCTAGTCATTGTGATTTTCAGAGAATTCTCTTTCGCTTTTCACCGAATGATGACTTTCGTTTGAAAACCGTCACTTATGGACTACGATCGAGCCCATATTTAGCACTTCGCGTTTTGCGCAAACTCGCAGAAGATGAAAAATCGAATCATCCACATGCCGCCGAAATTATTTTAAATAATTCCTATATCGATGATTTTATATTTAGTGCACCCACCATTGAGGACGCTCGCATACTGCGCGATGATTTAATTTCTTTGTTAGAGAAAGCTGGGTTTCTATTGCGTAAGTTTTGTAGTAATGAACCATCACTTCTGAATGATTTACCAGCATCGCATTTGTCTGTTGACTCACTATCATTCGACAATGGGTTACAACCATTTTCATTAAAAGTTTTGGGATTGAATTGGAATCCCAGCAGTGATTACTTTAGTTTTTTCTGCAAACCCATTGATGACTCATCATGTACGAAAAGAATTATGCTCTCTGAGTTAGCAAAAGTGTATGATCCCCTCGGATTTGTTGCACCTACGATTTTTCTCGCAAAAAACCTAATCCAACAACTTTGGATATCAAAAATTGATTGGGATGAAACGCCGCCCCCTGACATTATTCGTGTCTGGCAACAATATAAAGCCGAATTACCGTTGCTCTCTGAGTTGAAAATTGCACGCCTTATTATTCCAACTGAGATCTCCGGTTACGAGATCGATGGGTTTTGTGACGCTAGTGAGAAGGGATACGCATGCGTCATTTATTTAAGGGCGCTGAATGATTTTTCGATTTCTACTCATTTTTTATGTGCAAAATCTAAACTTGCGCCTTTAAAGAAGATAACTATTCCTCGCCTCGAACTTTGCGCTGCCGTCTTATTGAGCAAATTGATGAAATTTACTGTCAAAATTTTGGAACCAACCATACATATAAGGAAAGTGGTCTCTTGGTCAGATTCGCAAATCGTGCTTCATTGGCTAAACGGCGAATCTACTCGTTGGAAACCGTTCGTGGCCAATCGTGTTTTGTTTGTACAAACAAATTTACCACAAAATTCATGGTATTATATTAATACAGAAAATAATCCCGCAGACATCGCTTCCCGAGGTGTACTACCTTCTCGTCTTCTCTCTGTAAGTTGGTGGTTTACCGGTCCACCACTGTTGCAAGAACGCGAGATATCAAGTTTCATTCCGACATCTTCCTTGTCATATCCAGTGGAGGAGCAGCGTAAATTAGTTCTGTTAAGCGTCCCCAATGATGAAAATTTAGTTGACAATTTGCTAGAAAGATTCTCGTCATTCAATACCTTGTTACGAGTTACAACGTATGTTTTGCGATTCATAAATAATGTAAGGAATCGGACCGTCAAATTTATTGATAGTCTGTCATCCAGTGAGATGTACTCCGCGCTTATGTTGCTTGTCAAGTTCACCCAACATAAGTTTTTTGCTCAGGAATATGAAGGCAAAAAGTTTTCGTTTCCTCTTCGAAAATTGCACGCATTCATTGATTCTGAGGGTGTTTTACGAGTGGGAGGATGAATCAAACATGCTCATCTGCCACATGACGCGAAGTTTCCGATGCTCCTGCCGCGTCAGAGCCGCTTAACTTTTTTGATCATAGATCATTACCATAAAATCTATTTGCATGCTGGGTGCCGCACCACCCAATACTTGATCTCACAAAAATTCTGGATTCTAGCTTGCAAACGCGCCATCAATTCAGTAATTTCAAAATGCGTTCGTTGCTGGAAAATTGCTCCTAAACCTTATCAACCCCCTATGGCTTCACTACCTGAAAATCGAGTTACGCAAGCTAAACCATTTCTTAATTCTGCAGTTGATTTCGGAGGTCCTTATTACATAACTTTGACCCGTCATCGTGGCGTCAAAGCTTGCAAAGCTTATATATGTGTTTTTGTATGCCTTGTTACAAAAGCTGTGCATTTAGAGCTGGCTAGCGATCTATCGTCGGAGACGTTTCTTTCTGCCTTGCAGCGTTTCATTGCAAGAAGAGGAAGAATTCAGACAATTTTTTGTGACAACGCCACTAACTTCGTCGGAGCGAGTAAACAATTAAAGCTGATGCAAACTGCAGCTCAACAAGAATTCATCAATTTTAAGTTTTCACCACCCTCTGGTCCCCATTTCAACGGACTAGCAGAGGCAGGTATCAAATCCGTGAAACTCCATTTAACGAAAGTAATTGGCGATCAAGTACTTTCGTACGAAGAATTCAACACCATTCTGACGTTGGTCGAATCCAGTTTGAATTCGCGTCCGCTGACACCGCTGTCCTCAGACATTGAAAGTGTTGATATTTTGACGCCCGGACACTTTCTCATGATGGAACCGCCATCTGCAGTTCCCACTCCAGAGTTTTCTGAAATACCTATAAACCGTTTATCGAGATGGCAACTTCTACAACGCATTCATCAAGATTTTTGGCGTCGTTGGCGTCAAGAGTATTTACATACGCTTCAACAGCGTTCCAAGTGGCTAGACCCACTTTCACCGCCTAAAATTGGCACAATGGTCTTAATAAAAGACGATAATTTTCCACCAGGCAAATGGAATTTAGGAAGAATCCTTGATTTGCACCCTGGTGACGATAAAGTTGCTCGCGTCGCCACCATTAAAACCTCTATAGGTTTACTAAAGCGCCCGCTTGTAAAACTTTGCCCACTTCCCAGTGAGCCATCTTAGAAATAGTTGCATCAAATATGTTATTTTTTTTGTTATTTTTTTTTTTTTGCTGAATTTCTTATTTTGTATGAAGTGATTTTCTCTCTTTGCGCATCTGCGATCAACGATCAAATTTTTTGTTTTTTTTTTCTCTAACTCAAATTTAACTAATTTTTTTTTATTGAGTAGTTTCAAAATTCATTCTTCATTTTCCCGGGGCAGGATGTTGGAGAAACAAACCTAGATTTTCATAATACGCATTGAATCATATGGTATCAGGAATCTAGTTCGTTATCCCCCCCTCATCAAAAAGACAATTCGTCAGTCATAAAAGACAATCGCTATAATATACATGTATCGCCGCTTATATTTTTCTGCTTTCGTTTTCGCTTTTGCTTTACTATTGTAGTTTTCGCTGAAACTAGTGAAAGTGCTGTGCTGCTGTGCACAATAGGAATTCAACTCTGAGTTACTATAGACTTGAGGAAGAATCAAATCACCCTCTATCACCCTTGAATATTTGAAACTACACCATCCAGGTAAGACTTCTGATACCATCGCTTTTCGAATACAGTCCATTTTATCTCTCAGCTTAAGAGCTATCATTTTCGCCAACATTGTCCTTGGATGATTTTTGAAAAACCTCTTTGTTTCGAATATGCAGGGCGAACAACATTTTTCATATTCTTAAAATTAATAATAGTATAAATAAAAATGCGTACCGCACTGTGTTTACTAAGTAGGTACAATTTATTTTTAAATTTGTTTAACAACATTCCAATTACTAAAAACGGCCTAAAAACTTAAACCCCTTAGATTATTTCCTATGGGGCCATCTAAAATCATTAGTTTACACCACTCCAGTAGAAAATGTGGAAGACTTGCGAAATCGGATCATTGCTGGGTGTAACTTAATAAGAAATGATCCTGGTGTTTTTGAAAGGGTTCGGTAGTCAATGAGGAGAAGATTGGATGATTGTATGCTGGCTAGAGGTGGTCATTTTCAACAGTTTTTGTAGGTTGAGTTGAATTTTCATGTAATTTTTCATAATAAAATGTTATTATCTCAAATTTTGTTACCCCTATATCTTCGAAACAAATAGGTTTTTCAAAAATCATCAAAGGACAAAATATTCTTAGAATAGTCCAAGGAACAACCCCCTGAATTTTTGCCGCATGTTTAGGAAACACCCTGTATACTCCGAATACATTTTTCGCGACGCTCTCAAAGACAACAACAACGGTTTGATTATTAATGGCGAATAACATAATATGCGAATAACATAAGATGCGCAGATGATACCGTTCTTATATCCTACATAGTCTCGCTTACTCTGGAACAAACATAAATGAAGAATGGGATCACTCGATACAGATGAAATGCCAAATTGAAAAGGCCCGTGCTGCATTCCCCAAAATAGGAAATCTGTTTAGAGGCGGTGATTTAGCATAAGGCCAGACTGCTTGGATTCTATATGTGTTCTCGGTTCTTCTATATGGTGTGGAATTGTAGTGATGGGACGAGTCGTATAATTCTTAACTCGATCTACTCGAGTTGAATCGATGGCCAACTCGGTTTGAAAGTCGAGTTGACTCGAGTCGGCCGCATCCGGGCCCTTCTCGAATTACTCGATGCGTTCACCGGACCGAGTGAAGGCTCATCGCGTCGACTTCGACTGCCGCCGTCGACCGAGTTGAACTCGGTTGCACCGAGTTCAGTTCGGGGAAGGAAGGTTTAACTCGGGGTCCCAACAACACGATGGCTTGATTCGGTTTACGTCGTATAGTCCACAGATAACAGAGTAGAATAGATCGGACACTGACGTTCTACGATGGAAAACACTATTTTTTGAGCCCTCATACGGCTGGAGGCTTACATAACTGTGGTATTACAGCACTCTGTTATCTGTGTATTACAGATACCTACATTGATAACATATTGAATCCGCACTTGGCGCGAAATTAAAATTAGTTCAATCATTAGCATTATAGGAATTCATAAATAAAATACAAAATTTCTCAAATAATGTATATATTTCCCACGAACAAAAAAAAATTATATAATACATCAGAAAAGAAAAACAAATATGTACATTTTCATCATCCATAAGAGAAAATAACAAGGTTGATTTTATAAGCAAAAATATATGTATATAATAAGTAAATGTATATAAGTATCAAAGTCAATATAAAATGAAAATATATAAAATATAAAAAAAACATGAATTCATTATAATGATATAATGATTTTTGTATTGAGTTGAGTAAATGAATAAATAACCTTCAGAAAAATAATGAAGCAAGGTTGAATTTTTCAATATAAATAATGTATACAGGGTGGCCATTTGAAAACGAAACAGACGTGATTACAGACGAAATAAAGTTTTTCGATAGAAATGCTCGGACAGGTCGATTTCTGTTTCGAGGGGGACAACTTAAGATGTAGGTTACGGACGCATAGCGCTTCAACCCTTGCTACTACAACCCTCACCCCCAAATTTTGAATAGGGAAGATGGGGTGAGTGATACCATTATTACTAATATCTTAAAAAGAATTGATTAGTTATATTTGTGGCATTATATATTATGGAACATCTACAATAATTCAAAATTCAATTAATATATCATGGAACTTACTCGAAACACCCAATGTAATGTAGGAACTGCATTATACACCCTGTATGTAAGGCCTCTCGAACTTCTTACCAGGTAATAGCACTTCTCAAAATGGGCATGACATACTAAATATCTGTTATAGATTTGCAGCACAGATAATGTTTCCCAATACTTGGGTTTGATATTGTCTATCCATATCTTGAAAAGTGTTTGATTGTTTTTGGGAAAACGATGTCTCATGCTGATAACATCTTCACATCCTTTCACACATTTCCTGATGCTCTTCGTTGACATTATGATTCTTGTAATGCACACACTTACAATTTGTAACATAAAAAATTGTCTTCTCAAATCACAGGTAACAGAGTGCTTGTAAACATTATTGTCAAAAAATGACAATCCGTGAAAAACTATGGTCGACACAGTCATCTATCGACGATATAATAATAATAATATAATAAGCCTTTATTCTCCAACAGGTTTACAACCCAATTACATGAAAAAAATTGCAAGTACAATAAGAAACACAACAACACATAGTCATACTCAATATGGATATACATAGAAAAAACCAAAAATTACAGAATTAAATCTAGGAACTACCTATCCAATTCTACATAAACTTGGAGTAATTTGTAGAGAGGGTCAATGTTAACGTCGCATCTATGAGCTATCTTAATATAAGTACTACACATGTAGTGAATTGGTGACCTCAAACTTGAATTTGTTTTTCCTGATCTCAAATAAAAAAATGAATTGTTTCTGCTCTCCTCTAAACGTGGAACAAGTATTGGTAAATTCTCCAACAATGCTGGACAGTCTATCCTATTATTTATAAGTTTATAAATGAAACTCAATGCTATCATACCCCTTCTAGTTTCCAAACGTTTGCCCTCAAATCTATCAAGCAGTAACTTATGATCATATCCAATAGGAGGATATTCAGCATCCTGTTTCCAAACCAAGAACTTTAAAAACTTCCTCTGCACCGCCTCCAAATGATGTATATGGCATTGATAAATAGGTCTCCATATCGTACTGGCGTACTTCAGTTTGCTTCTTATGAATGAATTAAATAACGATAGATAAGTATCAACGCATGTAAAGGATTTACCGCTGCGAATTATAAAACCATACAACTTGCACACCGATGAAACTACATGATCCAAGTGAGGTAAGAATGTGCACTCCTTATCAAATATCACACCCAAGTATTTGATTTGTGTGAGACGACTCAACACATTACCCGTTATATTGTAATCATATTTAATTATTGCCTTCCTCCTAGTGTATGATACAATATAACATTTTTTGCCATTCAAAGCCAAATGGTTTCGATGACACCAGGCAGCTATACGTTCTATGGTCCGCTGTAGAGTGACGCAATCCAGTTCACTAATGATCTTCAAATACAACTTTAAGTCATCCGCAAACATCAAGATGGGTATCCCGATCTCATCAATGAGGTCATTGACAAACAGTAGGAACAAAAGGGGCCCCAAATTTGAGCCCTGTGGAACACCAGATGAAGCAACGTATTGGTTAGAACGATAATTTTCAATCTGTACATATTGACGCCTATCATGTAGGTATGAAGCAATGAGCCCAATGAGTCCCTCAGCAAAACCAAACATGCGCTCCAGCTTGACAATGAGCCGCCTATGATCCACACTATCGAAGGCTTTATGGAAATCCATATATGCAACCTCGAGCTGGCCAGATCCATCCAGAACCTCAACCAATGATTGAGAGAACACAGCCAAATTGCTCAAACATGAACGCCGTGGCATAAAGCCATGCTGCTGCCCTCTGATCGGAAAAATGGCATTGAACAATATTATCTCAAAGATCTTGGAGAAGTTTGATAGTATAGAAAGAGGTCTATAGTTTTGCATATCAGATTTATTACCCTTTTTAAGGACAGCGAAAGCTTCCAAATTGAGGGATGAGTTCTTTTTCGAAGAGCTGAATTGTAAATATGCATCAGAGGTAAGGTCAATACACGTATGCAGTCCCGGACCAAGAAACTTGGTATCCCATCTGGACCAGCAGTGCTTTTGTCACCCAATTTACGCGCAGCATGTATCAGGTCATCCTCATTCACGCAGTCAACTCGAACAATGTTCGCATCGAATACATCACCGACATCAATAGATTCCCCATCATTAGGAGGCTGATACACGCTCCTGAAGTAACCAGCAAATGAATTTACAATATCATTGGGTTCCACACATATACGCTCTTCATGGTCTTTCATTTCACCCCATCCGATTACGAACAAATCACCAAAATTGAGCTGGCTCACTGACAATTTTCTGCTCACACAATTGAGCATAGCTCAATAATAGCTGCGATAGAGTTCTTGGATTTCAATTTTTTTCCCAAACTCTTATATTCAACAAGATCACAAGTATTTTTATACTTTCTATGCTTCCTAAATATCCGCTTTTTTCTAAATATAAAATCGATGATTTCATCGATCATACCATGGGGGAAAGCGTCT
Source organism: Harmonia axyridis (assembly GCF_914767665.1). NCBI lineage: Eukaryota > Metazoa > Arthropoda > Insecta > Coleoptera > Coccinellidae > Harmonia > Harmonia axyridis. The sequence goes on from NC_059504.1 coordinate 30,219,809, forward strand.
TTTTCTTTTAATTTTATATGGTACAGTTTGCTTGAAAATTTCATTGAGTTTTGAATAGAAAACATCGCAGGCCTCATCCGGATCATCTTCAGCAGACAAAACATCGCTTCAGTCAGCATTCAAAAACATGTCACATTGTCACAAAATTGGCTTTTCTAAAGTTGAATTCTAAAGGGGAATTATTATCACTCCGAAATTTTGATCACGCCTGATCTCAGTTTTGAAATTTAAATGCACAGGTGGGTGATAAGGATCCATGTTAGTGAGAGAAAAGGTATCATCAGTAACAATACAGTGTACACTAGAGAATACAAGATCTAGTAATCTATCATTACAATTCAAAATGTTGTTTACTTGTTTGACATCTAACATTTGCCAGAACATCTTTAAAGCCCTTCTTCTACAATCATCAAGAGAATCTTCCACATATAATGGGGCATTATAGTCACCAACAATGAGCAATTGCTTGTCCAATAGAACATTCTGAGAAGACAACATATCAAGAAACATTTCATACTCACTAGCATCAGTACTCGGCGGGATATAAACTACAATTACAAATAAACTAGTTTTCTTCAACTTAACCCTACAACATACAATGTTAATCGAAGGAATAACACTTCGTAGACTTGGAAGATCAACCCGAACTGCACTGAGTCTACCATGAACTGCCAGAAGCACACCTCCGCCCTTAGTAGTGCCAGTTGCCGTCAAATCCCGGTCGCAACGAAATACATCATAGCAATCAGGAAATAACTACGTATTCAACACACCATCCTGCAGCCATGTTTCACTTTTACACAATATGTCGAAATCACTGCTTTCAACCGCTTTGAAGATCTCCCGTGTCTTAGAATTAAGACCGCGCACATTGTGATAATAGCAATGATATTTGGACACACTGTATTCGGGATCAACTAGTTTAAAGCATTGACCGTGGAAACCCCCCTTACAAACTTCAGTTCAACGTTCCCCCATCTGATTTTCATCTCTCTACTTCTGTCTTGATTTTCTTGAAATAGGCAAATTGTCTCGGCGTTTTATCAGCAGTTATACCTACATGAGAGTATCCCTCAACAGATCTGATCTGTTTGGATTTCTTAAGTACAGAAATGGCGTCCTCCCAACAATTCAAGGCAACCCTCAAAGGCCTTGGCTTATCAGATAATGGATCGAATATTCCCAAGCGCATTACCTTAGTGCGATCATCCATCAGGGAAACTTCTGGCATCACACCACGAAGTACACCACACACAGCTCGTTGGTCCTGTTCAGTTCTTTCTACCTTGTTTACGTGGGCTTCAGGTTCTCTCAATCCATAAATTATCAAATTCTTCGCACGTCTTCGACGCTCCTCAATCTCCGATATCATCTCCTCAAAGTACTCATCACTAAGCTTTTGGGAGGAATGCTCAGATGAAATGGACTGAACAGTTGATTTAAGTCCTTTTATTTCATCTTGTAATGAAACTATTACAGATTTTAAAGAATTTATATCATTGCCCATGCTTTCACATCCCTTACAACTCCAGGATATTGACCCCTTGGAACTGATAACACGAACCTCCGAGCTCGATAATCCAACGCAAGTATTTCCAAACATATTCTTACACACACAACAGGTGAGAATTAGATGACCATCAAATAATTTATTACAATTATTACGACTTTAGCGCCTCGGACGACTGGAGGCTGAACTAAAAACGGTGTTAAGGGTAGGGAGGTGTCAGCCCTGGTATATTCGTAACTCGTAAGATCGAACCCAACTCGGAGTCGGGCCAGCCACAGCTCGAGTTGCAACGGGAACGAACGGGGATTCACGATTTACCGAATAGTATGGCTTTTTCCGAGTTGACTCGAATAAACGCAAAGGTAAATCGAGCTGACTCGTTGAGATTGAAAATCGAGTTAATCGAGTTGAACAGCTCGAGTTGCCCATCGCTTTGGAATTGTAGACCTTGTCTGAGGCTTTGTGCAAGAGGTTGGAAGCGTCCGAGATGTGAGTATATCGTCGAATTTTGAAAATATCGTGGGTGGATCACATAACAAACACTGAAACTTTGCGGAGAATGTGGAAACCAAAAAAAGTACAGGAAAAGGCGGAAATTTGAATATTAAGGCCACATTTTGAGAAATCCTGAGAGATATCGCTTTTTACTCTGGGGTAAAATAGGGCAAAAGATGTGTTGGTCGAAGAAGAATTTCATGCTCTGGTTCAATTCATCGATAGTAGTGTGTTTGTATCGAGCAGCTGTCGATAAGGTCCGTATAGCCATCATGTTGACCAGCATCCGGAACGAATAGGACCAGAAGAAGAAAAAAGATTTTCATCTTAACCTTGAAACATAATTTACTGTGATCGTGATGGATTTAGTTGTTTTTGGAGCTTTCGGTTTTCAGTTTCTTTTTTCTGAAATGTTCTGAAATCATTACAACTTAATCATCAATAATCCATCTTCAAATATTTCACACCGAACACACACACAATCACTTTCCATGGATCGAGGATTAAGAAAACGACTATTTCGAAGGAGAAGATCGACTTTGCCTGCGTAATCCCACTTTGTATTTTCACAAATCCCGTTCCATTCGATTTCGCTATTGATGTTTTCCTTTCCATTCAGGTCCGGTGAAGTCTGGGCGGGCAGAAGATATCATTTAATTCCTTATGTTATCTGGCCCGTCTCTTCGGAGATTATAAATATTCGATTGAAATAAATCTCGAAGTGGCAGGGTACGCGATAGGGACGGCCTTTCCACTGTAAATCTTTCGACGATTCCTATAATAGAAAGATCCTGAGGGAGACTGAGCCGGGTGGTTTCTTCTCCCTTCTTGGAATGACGACCGGAACGGTTCGGTGAAATGTTAACGCACTCGGGTGAAAGCTGGAAATTTTTCGGGATCGTCGCATTAAGGAGTCAGTTCAACGAAATTCATTTTTGAGAAGTATTAACTATTAATGCATTAAATAATGCGGTAGTATATATATATAGCGGTTTATTGAAAGCTAATATATCCATTTGGATTCAATCATGATCATGTACCAATTGTTTCAAAGGTTTTTGAATTGATCATAACTGGCTCACAATAATAATTTATATACGCATACTTGTAACCAACAACAATACAGTAAGAACCGCGGATATTGTAACGAAGTGGAATTCGTTACTAGAATCACCTGGTATAATTTTCCCCAGATTTAAAATTCCATAATTATTCTATTAGTCATATGAGGAGGTGGAAATAAAATTTTAATCGAAAGCAGTGAAAGGATTTTTCGTCTAGCTCAGGAAAATTCATTTGAAATAATTTCTGATTTATTTATTTCATGAAAATATAACGATGCAATTTAAAATCTCAGCCTATGTATAAAAACTTCCGTGCGACACCGAGAGAGAAGTTTTCTCTTCAATATGTTCTTTTTTATATGTTGTCGTTTGTTTTTCATAGGCACACGGCCGATTTCGAGACACGAACTTTTACCCTTCCAACCGACATTACAAGTGAGGTATTTTGGAAAAGATGGATTATTCTGATCGGTGTCGTCGAAGTAGAAAGATATTTTCTCTAATTCTGTGGTTATTCCGTTCATTCTTCCACATCTTGTAGAACAAATTCGTGCGAGAATATATCAGAAATGCACAGTTTTCATGGTTATATTTTATTATTATATATTGGTACTCCGAACTTTCCGCCACGGCTTTATGTGTCAATTTATCAATTTGCCTCAAAGAAATCAGTTCTGCCAACCAGCATTTTTCAATGCAAATATCACTAAATGATATTTATGGAAATATTTCATGAATTTCAATAAAAATGCAATGAATTAGAGAAAATAATGTATAATACACATACAAAAGGCTCATTCTACCACTCGTTCATTCAAAAACTCGCCACTTCGTGGCTCGTTTTCGAATTTTGAACTCGTAGAAGAATATCAATGCCTTCTGCACTTGTATTATAATAGTTATTTATAATACAAGTGCAGAAGGCATTGATATTCTTCCACGAGTTCAAAATTCAAAAACGAGCCACGAAGTGGCGAGTTTTGGAATGAACGAGTGGTAGAATGAGCCTTCTGTACGAGTATTATACATTATTTTCTCTAATTCATTGCATTTTCATTGAAATTAATGAAATATTTCCATAAATATATTGTAGTGATTTTTGCATTGAAAAATGTTGGTTGGCACAACTGATTTCTTTAAGGCAAATTGATGAATTGACAGATAAAGCCGTGGCGGAAAGTTCGGAGTACCACCATAGAATAATAAAATATAACCATGAAAACTGTGCGTTTCTGATATATTCTCGCACGATTTTGTTCTACAAGATGTGGAAGAATGAACGGAATAACCACAGAATTAGAGAAATAACTATTTCGAGTTACTCCTGTCGGTGTCTTCGAGCTAGATATTTTCTGATAATTATTGAGCGGATTAAGATTGTTTTGTGGTTTTCCTGAAGTAATATTTTAGAGTTGAATTTTCAGTTGAAAATTTTCTTTTTGAACGTTTCTTCGATATCTTCGAATATCCAATGTTGCTGTTTAGTTAGTCGAAATCCGACAAGGAATTCCGTAGATATAACTGTTCGAATTATTCTTCTGAAGATTTCGAAACTTTCAATTCAGTCTAAATAATATGTTGCCTTTAGATGTTCAATAACAATTTCAAGAGTCGTAATTAATATTATGCTGTTAGTTCAACCAGAAACATGAAAATTTCAAACAAAATATCTTGAAAAAATTATCTAATATTTCCTTGATCACAAAACCGACGAGTTTGGCAAAACCATAACTAGGCTTCGTATGAATATGCATAACTGTATATTTCAATGTATATTAGAGTTGAAGTTCAAATTTTAATCATTTTCTGTTTCAAATGCTTATTTCCAAGATAAAATTTGTTTTTAAACAAGAATAAATCTAATAGAACCGTCCTTTTGGCGAATCCCGAACAGCTTTTATGACTTCTTATGACCTACCGCATCGAATGAACGGAGAAAATATTTATTAATAACATCTGGCAAAAGAAAGATAGTTCATCTAAAAAGAAATTCATTTTGAACCATCCAACCAACTCAAATTGTGAACGTCTTGATGACTATAGGATTCCATAACATCTAAACTATAAGGATTTATATGATATACAAGGTGAATGCAGTATTCGGAGAAAATATTTATCCCAAATAATGCCATTTACAACATCTGGAACCATTTTCTCAACAAGTGCTATTTCAAAACGTATACGTTCTTTCAGAGCTCTGAACACGTAATGTACATCGTTTTATTCCTATGATTCTCCAAAAAGTATAATGATTATTGTGTTAGCAAAATAAAATAGAATATATTTTGCAGACGTGCATCGGCATCGGCATCGAAAACAGGCCTGATTTTATTTAAACAATTAATTCCATAATTGTCTATTTTATTGCATTCCATTCCCAGAGTATGCATAATAAACATTGGATTCAGTAACTGAATACATCGTTAGACTCGAATAACAGAGTAGGATAATGTTAAGGGGTATTAACGTTAAATAAATTTTAGACGTCTTATGATATTTCATGAGATAAGTGAAAATTCACTAAGGAATTTTTTATGTATGCATCTATATTTCGGGATTCTAAAAATGCAAGCTCTGATGGAATAAATCTATTTCGAATCTCGGAGAAAAAATCCTGGAAGAATTTATATATTATCTTATATAATCATGTACCATCAGTTGTTAAATTATTGGGTTAGAAAGAATTCAAAAAATTAGTCAAAGGTGAATTGATTAGTAAATGTTATTATAGTATTAAGGAATATTTGATGGATAATAGCTTCCTGGTTGGGTAGATTAGAAATAGTTTTTAATTTTGTATAACCTTGACTTGTCTCATACATATTTTGTTATGTCTCAAGAGATGAATAAAATTATTATTATCCCCGACTTTTGCATATACGCGTAGGATTTCTCCTCGCGCCGTCGGCTTCTCACTCCTCGCTAAGAGGAACATTCACTCAATCCCAGATATTTAAAATATCAGAAGGGTAGAGCTCGGTCGTGTCCGGTCCTTGTGGTCCCCCTGGTTCTCGTTGAACTTCTGGTCCTCTTACACGCGATCCTTGGACCTGTCCTTCGCTTCCTAGGAATTTTCTCACCGTCCTTGCAGTACCTAAAAGAACAGCTTTTTGCATTATTTTACATATATACTCACTAAGTTCTAGTTGCTTGATATTTCTCTTGAGATTTTTGGGTACTATTCCTGTTGTTGAGATGATAATTGGAATAGTTCTCGTTGATATCATTCCCCACTGGCGCTTTATCTGAAATTCGAGGTCCCTATATTTTTAAATTTTTTCGACCTCTTTTTGACTCATGTTGTTGTTATTGGGTATTGCTACGTCGATGAGTATTGCTGCCTTTGGATGTTTATCAACTAGCAATATATCTGGCCGGTTGTGAAGGACTGTTTTATCAGTCAAAACTGTACGATTCTAGTACAGTTTATAGCGTTCGTTTTCCAGGATGGTTTCCGGTCGGTATTTGTAGTATGGCACTTTTTCAGGAAGAATTAGTGTTAATTTAGTTGCCATTTCTTGGTGTAGTATCTTTCCTACTGCATCGTGTCTCTCTTTATATTCATTTCCTTCAAACATTTGACATCCTCCCGTGATATGTTAGATTGTCTCATTCGTTGGACACCCATAACGGCATCGATCGTCAGTAATAGTTCGATCCTTTATGTTATGCTTGCAGTTATTTCTTGTTGAGATCACTTGATCTTGGATGGCTAAAAAAATTCTTCCGTTTATGGATACATCGCACCTGATGTGAGCCAATAGTTCGACGCTTCAATGTCGACATGATCCTGGTTCACCTCGTTGAAATGTCGTCCATGTAGGGGCTTTTCTCTCCATCTTTGCAGTTTTTCTTGGATTGTCTAGTGGTTGTATGACAATTGCTCCTTGTGCAATTGTGAAGGTGTTGATTCGTCTGCTTCACATAGTACTTTGTAGATCTCTGACGTGCCTGATTTGTCTTTGAAGTATGTTCGTAGGCATTCAATTTGACCATGGGCAAGTTCCATGATGTCTAGCAGACCTCTGCCTCCTTTACTCCTCGGCAGTGTCGTCCTCTCAATGACACTTTTCGGATGGAGCTTGTGTGCTTTCGTCATGAAGGTTCTCATTTTGCGTTGCAGGTTTTCCATATCTGTTTTGCTCCATGGAATGATACCGAAAGAGTATGTAAGAATTGAACATGCATATGTGTTGATGGCTCTCGTCATGTTCTTGCTGTTGAGGTTTGTTTTTGAAATTTTGTTGATTCAACTAATGAACTCAGTTGTTGAGTCTTCCTTCATTCTTTGATGGTATATTCTTCGGTTTTGTTTCATTCCTAGGTATTTATAAAGATCGTCCGATTTCATTGCTTCTATCTCCTGTCCATAGGAGAGAGCTATCGGTTCATCTTGGATTTTTCCACGCACTACGCTAATCGTACGACACTTGTCCAATCCAAATTTCATCCCCACGTCTTTCGAAAAATTTTCCACCAGTTTGACCATAATTTGCAAGTGGTTTTTGTTGCCTGTTATAAGTTTTAGGTCATCCATGTATAGCAAATGATTGAGTGCAATAGTATCTCTATTTCCTTTGACATTGAAACCTTTTTCAGTAGCATTCAGTTGTTTAGAAAGGGGGTTCAGCGCCAAGCAGAACCATAAGGGAGTCAATGAATCTCCTTGGAAAATTCCCCTTTTTATTGGAATCTCCTTAGTAGTTCTGTTCGCCGTAGAGAGTTCGATATTCGTTCTCCAGTTGCACATTGCATACTTCAGAAAGTTTATTGTAATTGGATCGATCTTGTATATTTCCAAAATTTTTGTCAGCCGCCCATGTGGAATAGAGTCGAAGGCCTTCTTATAGTAAAATGTGTCATAAAAAAATTTCTGTGTTTTGAAGGCTTGATTACATATGATGGAATCTATTATCAGCAGTTCCTTCGATCCTAGTGCATTCTTGGAACATCCTTTCTGCTGTGCTGTCATTATGTTATTTGTCTCGCAATGTTTGTAGGTACGAGATGCTATACATGATGTGATGATTTTATATATTGTTGGTAGACATGTAATTGGTCTGTATTTTGATGGATCAGCTGTATTTTGCAGATTCTTTGGTAAGAGGTAAGTGGTCCTTGTTGTTAAAAATTTGGGCATTTTCGTTGGATTCCTTATAACACCATTTATGGTTTCAACTAGCCTGCCGTGTATACATCCAAATTTCTTCAACCAAAAGTTGTGGATTCCATCTGGGCCGGGTGAATTTCAATTATGTTTGTTTTTCAATATTTCATAGAATTCTTCTATAGAAACTGCGTTATGCGGCATGTGTTCTATTGTCTCACAGGATTTCTCTTCACTTCTTACCCAATTAGCCTGGGAGTTGTAGGGGGTTGGTGTAGCCAGTTGATCTGTCCAAAAATTCTCAATATCCTCGACGGTTGGATAACTTCCTAGTGTTGCTGACATATTATTGTTTAACATTCTATAGAATTTTCTTTCGGAGTTTTCAAAAATCATATTATCCTGTTTTCTTCTATAGCTCTCATTGAGTCTTTCGGAGTACACACTAAGTTTTTGTTTCAGTGTGTCTAAAATTTTTTGAGCATATTCATTGTTTGGATCATATGTTGTATGTTGCCGTTGACGATCCATTATTGTATTCACCATTTTTTGTAATTTTCTAGACGGCGAACCTTTTGCAAATTGGGTGAGCCTCCCAATATCTTGGCGGATGCTATGAACTTTATTTTCTAGCCTTTTTTGCCAATGTGGTTTATTTTGTTGTTTTTCTCTGGCTGGTTGCTGACTTTTAGGTTTTGGCTTCACACCTAGCACTGTTGCTATTGAAAATGCTGTACAGTATATGAAGAGGTGTAATGATTCGAGATGATGGTAGTCAGAAAGATACTTTGGTATAATCTCCTTGTTGGTCATGACCAGAAGATGAGATAGTTTCTTGGATGTTCTCAATCTTGGTGGAATCGGTCGTCTCAATGGATCTGTGCCCTCAAAATCTATAACGCATCTATTCATTGTGACAGATAATCGCTCCAGTAGTTCTCTTTGGTCTTCTTCTGGATTTTCGACGGGTGCAGCATATATATTCCGGCGTTGAGCATCACTTATTGCTATCACATCTGCGTTGTTTTGTTCCCCAGTGTTCATTTGTGCATTGATGTTGTGTTGGTTTTCAGCACAATAGTAGTTTTCTTCAATTGTCGTTTCGTTGTTAGTGAGATCTCTATTCTGTAGCCTCAGTTGGACTTAATTTTTTATGGTGTTAAGTCTCTCATCGGGTACAAGTTTATTTCTCAATATGACCCGGTATTGGTCGGCTACTCTTTGCTCAGAAACTTGGAGTTCGGGATAGTTTCTGTGGAATTCTGCAAATAATTTTTGCCGGTAGCCTATTTTATCCTCTTCCATATTAGTCACTTCATAATATATGTCATGATCGTTTCATTTATCGAACTTGTCCATTTCATGCGTCTTCTTGGTAGACCTGCTTGGATGAGTGCTGGTTGGGGATCCTGCGCAGCACCTCCAGCGGTCAAAGAAACTCGTGTTATTCTTCTCCTAGAATGTTGAGATTGTGGAGGCGTAGCATTTTGTTCGACAGACGCCCGTCTCCTCAGCACTCTGTCACCGACGTCCTGCATACTGTCATGTCCAGCGCCGGCTCCAGACACGCCCTGACGAACCTCAGGCAGCGGCTCTATATTCCTATTCCTCAAATTCACTATCATTCATGGGTTCCTCCGTGTCGTGGGGGAGACGGCCTTTGATCGCTTTTTACGATCCGCAGAGCTACGGTGGGAGAATTCTTGAGCTGCTTTCCACACGGCTTCGTCCGTTACCCTGGACAGGGACCCTTCGACAGTTTTCAGCTTCCCGGGTCAGGGAGCTCCTGGAATCTGCGGTGGGCAGGAGTCGATTCAACTCTCCTGATAGGTGAATCGCTAGGGATTCACCTACCGCTACCTTATTATTATTATTAATTTGTGCACTGGGTCTACCAATTACAAAGAAGGGTAATAAAATCATCAAACGTGCTGATAGGCAACAATAACAGCGGACAGCCGTATTTACATCTGAAATGCAGTTGAAATATTTTTACCTACACTGAATTGAAGATAGAAACTCGTCAAGATGGAAATTCTTCGAAGTAATTATGAATAAATTGACAAATTTATCACATTCATCAATATATTATATCTAAATCATTCTTATTTTTGAAATCCTAAACGTAGAATCACATCAGTATATGAATATAACTTGCAATTTCGGATTTCAAAAAAAAAGGTTATTTGAAATATCAGGTCGAACACTGTGAAAAAATTACAGATTATATATTTATTTCTATGAAACCACTTCACAGAACATTTTCAGGCTTGATTTCATGAAATATATTATAATAAAAATAGTCGCAAGACATCTATAATTCATATACAGAGTGTCCTGGGAAGAATGCGACAAACGAATACCCTGAATGAAGGTCATCATAGAGGACTCGTATCAAGAGATTTCAATCGCCTGAGCAGCGTGACCAGATTGGAATTAGATGAATCTACTAAACTTACCGCAGAAATCCACTCAAAATCTACCAACATCGTTCAGAAATCTACCGAAAATCTACTAACATACTTTTTGACAAAACAGATAGCCCTGCATTATATTTTCACTTTATTCAGAATACACTTTATTCTAATGTCTCTTATGATTAAATTTTACTTCATGAATAGGATAGATAGTAGAGATGCGTACAGATTCGAAAATAAAACAAGAAATTTTTTAAGGAAATCGTGAAGGAATTTATCGAATTTCACCTATGACATCGTGAAAATCGATATTTGTGTTTTTTTTTTCAGAAATTACTCATTTCCATGATAATTCTTTTTTCAAAGTCTTGTCTTCAAAGACGAATATCTCAAATATCCTTTTTTGCAGATACGCCCATTTCAATTGAAACGGCAGTATATTTTTGATGGTCAACAATTGAACAATTGCTCTCTTAGCCACATATTATGGAATAATATAAATCTAAATAATTGAATTGATTGGAAATATAAAGATATATCTTCGTAAAAATTTTCTATGAAATAAGGGTCATCAAAAAACGATTTTATTATGTGAAATGAATACATCTAAATCTGAAATATTCAGCCACACAAATTTGTCAATGGAATTCTAGTTACAACAACCATCTGTTTTTAATGAGGTACCCTTCGGATATTTCATCATTCTTTGTATTTATTTTCAGCTGACAGCCACCAAAGAAGTTTATGATTTTATTATGTTTAAGTAGGTAGATTCACGTAAAACGAAGAACCTCAATCAACAATGAATTGATTCATCGGAACATTTTAGAGTCTAGACATTCCCGAACGTCTCGGTTAGATTTTTTGAAACCAAATGATTTCTTCCAACTAAAAGCTTCATGAAAATGCAAAAATCTACTAAAAAAGTAAATTTCTACTAAATCTGGTCACACTGCGCCTGAGTGCCTTAGTTTGATATATACAGAGTGATGTTCATCTCATGAATGAAATTTGACAGTTCGTTAACTCTTTAACTAATCGATCAAATAATTTCATATTTTGAAGTTTTGTCATCTTTTACTAGCGTTTTACTTCAATATTTCTGGAATCGAATAAATCAGATACGGACTAGGAAAATAGGAAAATTTCAGACATTTTCTATTTTCGTGAATTTTAGATCACAATGCACGTGAGCAGTATGATTTTTTCTGTTTCCGTAACCACAAAGAATAAATTCATAATAAAAATTCTGAATCTCTGTTTGGCACGGGAGCAGGGCGATCAATAAACATTCACTAAAGAATAAAAAATTTTTAGTTCAATTACTCTTCAATTAATCGACCGAATAATTTCAATTTTTGAAGTTTTTCCACCCTCTACTATCTCCTTCCTTCAATATTTCTGAAATCCCAGATCAGATCAGATCCCAACTAACAAACTTTCAGACTTTTTCTTTCTTTGTGGATATTGGATCAACCTGTATGTTAATATCATTATTATCATTATGGGAAGGCATTCGCAAAGGGCGACAAAACTGCAATTTTCATAATTCAAGATTTTTTGACCTATGACATTTCTTTCATTAGGGAATGTTTATTGATCACCCTGTATCACCATGCCTAGCAGAAAGTTAGAATTTTTATTATGAATTATTTCTATCTTGAAGTTCACGTACAGTGTGATCCAATATTCACAGAAATAGGAAAAGTCTGAAATTTTCCTAGTCCGGATCTGATTTACTCGATTTCAGAAATTCAGAAGATAGGCGTTAGTAAAGGGTAACAAAGCTTCAAAATTTGAAATTATTCGGTCGATTAGTTAAAGAGTGATTGAACTGTGAAATCTCACATATAAGATGAACATCACCCTGTATATCCCAAACGAAGGAACTCAGGAGATTGAAACCTCTTGATATGAGTCCTCCATGATGTCCTTAATGCATGGTATCCATTTGTCGCATTCTTCCCGGGACACCCTGTATAATCAAATATTTCATGTTTGGAATCGCAAAATGTTCGAAAATGCCTTATTTCCAGACATCAAAATAACTTAAAATAAGAAAATAATGTTCATGAAAAACTGAAAAGGTAGAATATAGGTATTATACTTCTGGGTATACCTAATTCAACGCAAGAATATAAAGTAAGGATATGATTTATGCAGATAAAGGAATTGTGACCAAGTATTATACAGGGTGTTTCCTAAACATGCGGCAAAAATTCAGCGGGTTGTTCCTTGGACTATTCTAAGAATATTTTGTCCTTTGATGATTTTTGAAAAACCTATTTGTTTCGAAGATATAGGGGAAACAAAATTTCAGATAATAACATTTTATCATGAAAAATTACATGAACATTCAACTCAACCTACAAAAACTGTTGAAAATGACCACCTCTAGCCAGCATACAAGCATCCAATAAAAAAAATAAAAAATGTTAATTGCTAATACATCACAAAACGAATTCAAATGAAAACCGTGTTTAATCTCTATTCCTTTACCATCTGCACTTATCAATTTTTAGTCAAAAAACTGGCCGTTTTTGGTAATTGGAATGTTGTTAAACAAATTTAAAAATAAATTGTACCTACTTAGTAAACACAGTGCGGTACGCATTTTTATTTAAACTATTATTAATTTTAAAAATATGAAAAATGTTGTTCGCCCTGTATCTTCGAAACAAAGAGGTTTTTCAAAAATCATCCAAGGACAAAACATGCTTAAAATAGTCCAAGGAACAACCCCCTGAATTTTTGCCGCATGTTTAGGTAACACCCTGTATAATCCTCGAAACATTTATAGTTTACATTCTGGCTAACTACGCTGTATTGATGAAACTCTAATAGACTTTCCTCAATCATGCAAATATTAAAATACTTATCGATATTTCTCGATTAGAAACATATCGTACCTGTTGAAAAAAAGAGAATGGTACTTTCTCCATTACCTTTAAGATTTGTAATTGAATTAAAATTTCAAAACCATGATAATGATTTAAAATTCAATTTAATATTCTCCTTTTTCTTAACAGATGTATTGATTTCTTATTGAATCAAACTAATATAAATATAATACGTATTTATTTATTTATATCATTAGTTTTTGATCGTCTTGAAATTTCAAGACGATCAAAGACTAATCAGATAATGTAAAACGATCAAAGGATACCAAAGCGTCGGCGCATATTTGTGTTATGACAAAAATTCGAAAATGCTTAGTGCTTAGAAATGGGATTACTAAGCACTAAGCCTTTTGCGAAAGTGCTTCGATTACTTAGCACTAAGCACTGGTTTTAAAAAGTGCTCGAGGGTACAAAAAGGCTTCAGGTGCTTTCGAAAGCTCTAAGCACAATGCTTTGGCACAGCTCTGCTCTCTACAAACATTTATCCTATCAACAGCATGATTTCTAAATTTCAAAATTTTCATTTGTTTAGTCAAAAGTAGTTCATTGTCGATTTAACCTCAAAACGACATTGACAGAAAGACGACGTGAGCGCCGCCATAAGAAACGATACGGAAATCAAGTGAAAAGGAACCAATACCATTAAATCCAAGAAGGCTGGTCCCTTCAAAAGTGGCAAATTCAATTTTAAGGGCTTTCAAGTGAAAGTGAGCACACCAGTGTTTTAGACATCTTAGTTGAGTTGTACAGATATTTGAAATAAGTGAATTTCTCCTGCACCAGTGATTGAATTCTTGAAAATTTGTGCAATTGATTAGTAGATGAGATTTGTACATTCTTCTGATATTTCTCTATGCTGAACAATCCAATCGAGAAAGTTATCAGCTTTTGTGAAAGTTTCTCAGGTATGTTTCAGCTGGACCTTGAATTCCGTTTCAACGTAGTTCGTATTTTTTTCAGAATAGCAAGTGGGTTCTCCTCCGATTGACTTGATTTTCCCGAAAATAGTTGCAGGATACCTAAAAATAGAAAATGGGGGTGACTTCATATGCTTGAATGTGATGGAAATATCTCTATAAGTTGCGATCCTAATGGGAGGCTGGGGCTTTGGCGAAAGGGGAATTTGAACCGACTGTTGAGCGAAGGTGTCGTACGTGCTTCGGAAGTTGCAGGGTAGGCAACGTAGATCCGCTTATATTGGCATTATTTATTTCACTGACATGTGTTCGATATGTATATTATTGTCGGTCAATACATATTGGCCCCTTCAGACAGGATGGGGGTCTTTATATCTCTCATACTTCATAAATATGCCGGCGGAATGGACAAGGGTGGTTTTTGTGGCCCGCAACTTGCCGGCCGTCTACGATTTATTGTTTTATATATTGAGATAGCCGAACATTTAGGAAGATCGTTGGTCAAGTAATTGATTTAAGTAAATTTCGTTCCTTTCCAATATATTTTCTGTGGTTGACCGATCGCATAAAATTTTATTTCCTGCTCGGTCCCAATGTACATGGATTGACCTTTGTTTGTGACACGAGTTATGTACCGGGTGTATGCATGGAAATAGAAGAAATATTGCTTCCGAGTCTACTGAAAGATGAGGAAGCTTTGTGATCACTTTTGGGATGAAAAAAATTTTCGATCTTTGACTTTGATATTAATACTCTTAAAATGCTTTCAGATCTCTATTGTTTTATTTGTGTGAACTTCTACAATTATCATCAGATATTGATGAATTTGGTAGAGGAATTTAGTTTGGGCCGTAGAGAGTTCCATACAAATTCAGATTTTCCAGATAGCATGGAACATGCTCAAAAATTAAATTGGTGGTATTTCCATATCGCGTTCTACTCATTTGATGTTATTGAAAATTAGATATATCGAATGCTATATAGTAGCTTATAGCTTCAGTCCTATCAGTTTGACAGACACAAATTAAGAAGAATAGTTATTGATATAACAAGTGAAGAAGGCAATGATATTTTTTCACGAGTTTTTGAATGAATCAATGGTAGATTGAGCCTTCTGTACGAGTGTTATACATTACTTTCTCTAATTCACTGAATTTTTATTGAAATTCCTAGAATATTGCCAAAATTATCGTTTACTGATTTTTGCATTAAAAAATGTGGGTTGGCAGAATAGTTTTCTGTATCACAAATTGGATAGATTATAAATAAATCCCTGAAATATTCTCACACTATTCACAAGAAATGGCAGAATGAACGGATTAGCCAAACACTTAGAGAAATATAATATATTATAGAAACATGAAAATATGGAATCGTGAAGAAGCACCGACATGTCTTCAGAAGCTACTGGGAACTCCTTCATTGATGCGCCAATTGCACTCTTGGAGGTCACATATATACCTATATACAATTCTTCGAGGGTGCAATCAATTTTCTGGCTTTAAAATGAAAATGTGTAAAATCGCTGGGACACGTCAATTTCTGATTCGCGGGGGAACAACATTTCCGCTCTTCGCATCCCCATAAATACAACCCCTTAAGGGGGTTGCGATACCTCATTTTGAAGATCTTATTGAGCACTATCTGATCCGGAATTTCGCTGCAAAATTCCCATCGATAACAGAATGACAGGTAAAATAGTGGATACGAATAATATTCTCGAGATAAGTTCTACATTGTGTCCGTGAAGTTAGCACCCACCTTTTTGAAAATTGATTTTTTTTTTGCATTCGTTAGTAACTCGAGACTAACTATTTGTAACACAAAAATTTTAGTTTGTACCTCAAGGATACTGGTAGAAAAATATCGCATTCCGCTGGGTGCCAACTTCACACTTTCATTCGATTTTTTCGGTTTTTCTCGAACAAAAAATTTAGTTTCAAATTCCATCGTTAGGAACTAGTTACCAACGAGTAACTATTTGTAACACAAAAATTTTCGAAAAAGTAGGTGTTAACTTCACATTTTAGGAGTGATATTTTTTCATTAAAGGTTAGGTCACAAATAAAAAATTTTGTGTTACAAACAGTTACTAACGATGAACTTTCAAACTAAATTTTTTTTTCGAGCAAATCGAAAATAAGCGTGAAAATTTTTGTGTTACAACTAGTAACTAACGAGTTACTAACGCTTGAAAAAAAAATCTTCATTTTAGGAGTGATATTTTTTCATTATAGGTTAGGTTACAAACAAAAATTTTTATTTATTATGTATTGTTAGATTTTTCTCGAATGTTTCTAATTTATTTCTCAAGAATAGCAAGAAAGCGTGTGGAAAAGGATCAAGAAACGGGGATCAGGCACATAAATAGACAAATTAAGAAGCCATTGTGACCTGAGTGAATTTAATTTTGAAGTGGGGGATTTCAGACCGCTTTCCCCTTGGGTATTTTCCGAGACCGAAATGTATCAATTCATTTTGATCCCCTAAAGTTTCCGACTAGGGGAATCCTTTGATAGTACAAATTGAAATTTAATTGGGTCAGTTTTCTTTATCGATCTGAAAATTTGTATATATTTATTTTTTATTAAATACCATCCGTTATAGTCGGATAGTGAAAATAAACAATGCCTGATAATGAGAAAACAATGGAAATGTCGGAAAATTATTTTCCTTTCGAGGCTCAAACTTAAGCCTCTAGTTCCTTGCCTGCTGATGGATGTACGAAATTGAGTTTTTTCAGTGAAGAACTCTTTTATGGTGGTTTATTATATGTACATTATATCTATTTGTCTATGAAAAATATTATAAAAACACCTCTAATTACTGAAAATCTGGTGATATATATTCTTTATTATTTATCACAAGGTATACGGAATCTTGTGATTAATCGAAACTCGTGATAAATATCCTTTTTTAATTCATCACTTTTCAACACTTTTTCAACACAATTCAGATTTTCGGAATGTGTCATATTATATTCTCTTTCTATAAATCAAGAGAAAAAATCCGATTACTTTTCAAATCGTCTTCTGAGAGAAATGAACTTTTACTCGAAAATATGACATAATCGAGAAGTTGGAAAAATCTAAAGAATCAAACTTCATAGCGGAATTGATAATTCAAAGAATAAGATGGATCGATTCTTAATTCGTTATTGATCCCTTCGACATGATATCAAGAAGCATAATGACAACACGGACATTTACATACGTGAAAATATACAGGATGATTTTGAAAGATCCTCTGAAATAACTTATTTGGCAGTCAAAAAATGTTTCTTATAGCATTTGTTGCTTGTTGCACTGGTGCGCACTAGTGCTACATCGATCGAGTGTGTCGTTTTCCGCTTACGTTTTCGATGTGCATTATTACAGTGTTCCTGTTTTCTACTTATGCCCTGGTGCGCCTTCAGTGCGCACCTAGTTCAACTTTTCGACACTAGTTCTTGGAGTCGGTGCATCATTTCCAGTGCAAATATGGCGGATAACAATAAGATATTTACTTTATGTGCAGAGTTTTTTGAATCATCTTTATCTCCATGTGAAGATGAATTAGAATTTTTGACCAAAGAAAAACTCGAAAATTACATTTATAATTCAATTTATATAACTTTACATGTGTTATGGAATTTTCTCGATAAACATTTCTAAATCATGGATTTCGTTAAATATCTCTGTTGGTTTCAAAGGTAATATTAAGATTTAGAAATGATAGATGATTTGTTATGTTTTTAATGATAGTTAAAATCAAGTTTTGAAATATATAAAAGTAAAGGTTATAAAACTGAAGGGTTTGGAGTTGGAGCTTAGAAGAGGAATTTTTATTAGAAAGAATAAAATAGGACTGAATAAAAAGGACATTGAAGAAAATAATTTAAATAAAGCTGCTCTGAATTATTTCGTAGTTTGTTGAAAAATACATTTCAAATTCATTTGAACCCAATTGGAAAAACAGTTGCATTTATTTTTTTTATTAATTTATATTTTGTTTGGATCTATCTCATTGTTTATATTCAAAATACAATTTTATCCATAATAACAGGTACTAATATGCTAACCTGAGAATGAATTTTCGATTTCCATCATTATGTATTTGTATTTTCATTATTATTAAATTATATTAAATTTAGGGTTAGATTGTTGTGTTCTTGTGTGAAACGTCGCGAGAGGTATCTGGTGAAAGTGCACTGAGATGAACTTTCGTTTTCAGCTTCATTAGTCAAAATGTCAATTTCTCGGGCAACCCGTAAAAGTGCATGACGTCATAGGTTGCACTCAGTGCACACTTACCCTGGTGAATCAGTGCGCACCAGTACAACAAGCAGAAAACGCTATTAGTTTCTACTCTTAGACACTTTGGTGTTTGATGGTCATGTGAATTTTTTGAATAGGGAAATACATTTTCGTGCAGAATTCCTTCTCAAAAACTCGCAACATTTCGTCATTTTCATGTTTGTCATAAAATGAGCCATTGTGGAGATAATATGAAGTGTTTTATGCTTAGAATGGTTATGATGAAAATCTTCTACACACAAACAACTTTAAAAAGTGAGTACTCGCACTCATAAACAGATAAATTACAAATCGCAAATGATTTTCTAATCGAAAGAATCAAACAAAAATTAATACATTAATAGCACCTGCCACCTCGTTAGATGAAATAATATAATTAGCACACATTATTATATGTGCTTATTATTTCTACTTCAAATATTTTGAACCAAAGTAGTGTCTGATCAATCCAATCAGTCTACATTGTTTGTGATATGTATAACTTTTTTAAATATGAGATTTCAATGGCAGATAGTTGACTGAAGTATCAAATAATTCAAATATTACATATACTTATTCAAGCACCCCTGCCTGCCTCAGTTTAATTTGCCGTCATTAATATTCTATTGCCAATTGCTGCTTGAGACTAATCTTTTCGATTGTCGCTGCTCCACCCTTGAAGAGTATTCACATAATTTTAGAGATTTTCAGTTATGTGACAACATCGAATTAAAAAGTAGGATTTTTTTCAGACTATCATGAAATTTATGCAGAGATTCTTCGAAAATTATGATTATATTCAACAAGGGTGAAGTTGGATCTTATATAGGGAGTGCCATTTATGGCCGAGAATAATATCAGAAGAAATAATGTATTGGTTCAAAAAATATGGATTAGCTTGAGGATTTGTCAATTGAGACTGTAAAACAAGAATGAAATCTATATATATATATATATATATATATATATATATATATATATATATATATATATATATATATATATATATATATATGGTGTTAACTTTGATGAATCATCCAGTTAATGTCAGATATCCCTTAAAGGTGATAATTAAAAAAAAAAAAAAAAAAAAAAAAAAAAAAAAAAAAAAAAAAAAAAAAAAATATATATATATATATATATAAATGAATCCCTTTTTCCCTTGGTCACGGCATCACGCGTGAATGGCTGGACCGATTTCACTAATTCTTTTTTTGTTGTATTTGTTATTATTAGGAGAAGGTTCTTGTGTAAGAAAAAAATACGAAAGTTGCATAATTCACGTAGTTGATATTGAAACAGAGAAACGTAGTTTACAATGTTTATATGCTCTTTGCAAATACATCGGTCAGAGCCGCCTCGGTGGCGTAGTCGACAGAGACCTCGACTGCGGCAATGAAAGTCCGGGTTCGAATCTCAGTGAGGGCATGGATGTTTAGTGGTTGTTCAAGTCTTTGAGAAAAATAAAATTGTATGTTGACATTAGGATGATTGCGAGTGTGAATTATATGTAATACATGTGGGAAAATTAGGAGAAATTCAACAAATTTGTGACTGGGTACATAACCAAAGGTTGAGCCCAACAAGCGAAAAGGATGAATGAATGAATATCGGTCGGAGTTGATCTGTGGTAGCGCATGGATGTTTAGTGGTTGTTCAAGTCTTTGGGAAAAAATAAAAATTGTATGTTGACATAAGGATGAATGCGAATGTGAATTATATGTAATACATGTGGGAAAATTAGGAGAAATCCAACAAATTTGTGAATGAATGAATATCGGTCGGAGTTGGTCTGTGGTCGGAGTTATAATAACAAGATACCTACATAATTCATTTACTATTTCTTAGTGTATTTTTCACATTGGTTTTTTCAGGATAATTTGTAGTGTGTGTTATTTTCCGAACTGTTTGTTCATCAAGGTCAGTCAAATTTATATAGTGTTGGAAAGTTGATAGACCATTTTCATACTTTCACAAAATAATAGGTACTATTGTTTTTTTTTATTTTCAGTTGAATTTTTGTTTCTGAAAATGCCGGCAATTAGAAG
This sequence comes from Harmonia axyridis, assembly GCF_914767665.1. Lineage (NCBI taxonomy): Eukaryota > Metazoa > Arthropoda > Insecta > Coleoptera > Coccinellidae > Harmonia > Harmonia axyridis. Next base: position 30,240,541 of record NC_059504.1, read on the forward strand.
TACAAACTCAAGTCGCAGAACCCATAATGCTGCAAGTCAAAGAAATACAAGAGCAAGTCAAACTGATGAGCTACGTGAAACGCGGAATGAAGTTAAACGGAATCGATGGAACCGAAACCATCAAAATAGAAGTGTTGCGTTTAACCGCTATAGAGCTGCATTTAATTATAACAAAGAAATTGTCTACAGTACACTGCATATCGTTGCTATTGGACCAGTGAACGTTGTTTTTCAATATTGCAAGGCATTTAAGTTTAAAAATGAAAGCTTGAAAATTCATGTTTTTCATATGGCCAGTTATATGTCGCCTGTTTCAGTGTCGAAATACCAACAACACTATTTTTATACGCGCCAGAAAATAAAACTGAGAATATTGTGCATCATAAAGCATAAGAATAATAAACACTCCGTTTTTGGAATAATTTTGATTTATTTATATTCCAAAAGCAATACTTAATAAAGAAATTAACTTAATTCAGATAAAAAGGTAACAGATATTTCTTGATTATAGGGCGGTACGAAGTTCGCCGGGTCAGCTAGTTATGTATAAAATGAATTCAGTTAAATAATGTCTTGAGTGATATGAAATTTCATTATTTACAATAATTACTTAATGTAGTGTAGTATGGAATCCCTGTCATAAAAAATACATCGATTGTATCAATACAATCGATGTATTTTTTATGACAGGGATTCCAGGGATTTTTTTGCATCCTCTCAAAAGGGTGCAGAAAAAAATCATAAAATTCCTTTATGTCATAAACATGGTTCTTAGTTCTTATCCAGATAGAAACCACAGTTATGAATCACTTCTTAATGAGTTTTAGTTCGCTTCGCTAAGAAAGTCCGAGAAATTAATGCTTTGATTTTTCTTAACGAAATCGTGCACAATCAGGTAGATTCAATGGCTTTGCTCTCGTCACTGCAATTTAATGTTCCTCGTTTCACTTCCAGATCACACACAACATTTAAAATTGATGTACCTAATTCATATCATCATTTTTTCTGTCCGCTAACAACAATGTGCAGAAGTTATAACAATCTAAGAAACGTTGACATATTTTTTCTTTCATTCAGGAGATCATTGAACCGCTTGTTAATCGGTGTATAATCGAATATTGTTTATGCTTTTGCGATATTATAACTGATAAGAGTACAACAATATTTGAGAACGACTCTGCACACGTGCTTATCAAAAATGTGACTTTTCCAGTTATACCGGAAACAGACTACTACTTCCTTATTTCAAATAGCTCACCCTGTATATTATTGCCTATATAATCGTGATATTACTGATTATACCACGTCGTCAAGGGTATATCCACTTATCAATATGACGTAATTATGGAAACTTACGGATTCTATTGATTCATCAGAACATGAATTATATAATCGAATTGAAATAAATTAGAAGCTCCAAATCTGACAACTTGTAAATTATAAGATTTTTTGAAGTATTCAAAATATTCATCACTCGAATATGATGAATAAATACATACATACATAAGAAATGTATCAACACTGGTTAACTCATAGTAGTCCTAATCAGGAATTTCAGTCCTGATAACAAACTCAACTCATAGGAAAATCAATATCTTCTCTTCAGCCCTTGACTTCGACTGTTACACCAATTCCGTAATAAAAGAAACCAGCGTGAAACCTGACAAAGGTCTTGATTTAAAGTTCCAACCTGCATGTGGTATTATTTCACCCGAACTGGCATGAAATCTTTTCAAACATCCATATTCTGCTGTGGCACATAGGGGCGCTAATGATGGTGTTTCCACCTACAAGAAACGCTTGGAAACCATTTTTCCCTAGAAACTAGACTGCTTTGTCGATTTCGGCGGAGAAGTTATCAACATGGGTGTAATTTTTTTCTCTAGAAGAAAACGAGATTTAAAATATTTTATATTGATTTATTGATAGACGAAAATCCGAAATTATTTTTAATATTGAGCGCAAGTTCCCTGAACAGAACGCTAAATAATTTCTTCACGATGCCTGCATTTTGCCAATTCCCACCCGGAAATGGTCTCAAACGGTTAGTTTCGTCTCACTGATAACGAAATCTTTCGAAAAAAAACTTCAAATTTTTAGAATACCTGGTTTCGGATCTCAATAACTCGGTTGAGTTCCTTGATGAGCAAAATTTGTCTAGAAGATTCGTAAACACTATCGATATTGATTCTGTCGATATAAAACAATGGCGACGCAAGAGAGGGGTCCAAAGGTGGTCCGGGTTCGACTTAAATTGTTGCTGCCACCCTCCTCTGTAATAAAAAATACAACATGTATTTAACTTTCTTTCTGTTGTTCAATATTTATGACACGAGTGTAAAAGATCGATTCATATTATCCGACACGTATCGTTTCAGGCACCAACCGAATCGATTGTCGTTTCAGTTTGATTCAGGAAGTGGATAAATTGAGGTGCGAAAAATTTAGAACTTTCATGTGAAAAGCTATGTGCTATTGCATTATTACTGGATAAAGATGAAACAAGAGAAAAGTCAGTGAGAAGAATTACTGTACACCCAATATTCAAAAACAGAACCATCTTTTTTCAATTTGTCGGCAATTGCCTTGCAATTTTTTTTTTTTCATCAGTATCATGATACAATCTATAATTGATAATTCAGATTATATAGAATTTCCTGCTCACGCACTAAATATATTAATTTTTTGGAATCCATTACCAACGAAAATTACGTGTTTCAGAACTAAACGCAACTAATTCACATTATCCATTTAGACTCGCTCTGCTCACGGAAGGAGCTCCGCCCCTTGGACCCCGTCACTGTGCCTGTAGATCCTTACTATATGATTGTTTTCCTAGAACAAACCGTTTCGCCCTTGCTCACATGAAAATATTTGATGCAAATAACTTTCCATTACGCCAAATCAAGGGCGGTCCTAGCCTTAAATTTTGAGGGGGTACGCCGTTATGGGCTTCGAGTTTTTCTATGGGACCAAATCCCAGATTCACCGATATCAAGCCTAAACTCTCAAATATATTTATACTTAGATATTTATATGAATATTTATATAAGGCGTACAACTTTGCTTCCGCCGTTTTGCAATAGATAGCTGTGACGGTAAGTGGTAGTCGAAATATATCGTAGATGTCATACAATTAGTTTAGGTAATTGTAAACATAACGCCATTGACATGTTAGTCGATTTGTATCTGCATCATAAAGTTATTCACGATTAACCATGTCAGCTTACGAGCCAAATTCCCGTGATTTGCGGGAGGTTTTAATTTTCTGCCTTAGTATGAATAAATCTGCGGCTGAGCCTCATCGAATGCTCTCAAATAACTATGGTGATGCCGCTTTTAGTGGAAAAACGTGCCGAGTGTGGTTTCAACGCTTCAAGAATGGTGATTTTAATGTCGGAGACCCGCATCGCGGTGAAAGAAAGAAGGTTTTTGAAGAAACAGAATTGGAGGCAATACTTGATCAATACTCATGTTAAACGCAACAATAATTAGCAGGATCATTAGGAGTGATATTACAAGCTATTTCAAAACGCCTGAAAGTCATAGAAATGATTCAGAAACATGGAAATTGGGTGTCGTACGAGTTGAAGCCGGGAGGTTTTTGAACGGCGTTGGTTTGCTTGTGAAGAGCTGCTTGCAAGGCAAAAACGGAAGGGATTTCTGCATAGGATTGGGACTGGAAGCGAAAAATGGGTTCATTACGATAATCCCAAGCGCATAAAAGCTATGCTTCCATGTCGACGGCAAAACCGAATATTCACGGTTCTAAGATCATTCTCGGTATTTGGTGGGACTAGCTTGGCTTAGTGTATTATGAGTTGTTAAAACCGACTGAAACGATCATAGGTGATCGTTATCGAATCCAATTTATGCGTTTGTGCCGAGCATTGAAAGACAAACTTTCGCAATACAACGAGAGATAAGATGAATTGATTTTACTGCATGCTCAACCCCATGTACGAAAGTGGTCAACATATACTTGGAAACGTTGAAATGGGACGTATTCTCTAGACGTTGCTCTCTCAGACTATCACTTGTTTCGATCAATAGCACACGGCCTGGCTGACCAGCGCTTCCGATCTTATAAAGAAGTGAAAACTTGGATCAATTCGTGGATCGCTTTAAAAGATGACCAGTTTTATCTACGCGGGATTCAAACACTGCCCGAAATATGGGATAAAGTAGTGACCAGCTATGGGCAATACTTTGAATTATAAATGTATAACCAGTTCTTTACAATAAAGCCTCGAATTTCACAAAAAAAGTTGTACCCTTATGTATTATGCCTTTTCGTTTTACCTTGGTGACCGAAATAAGTTTATGAAAGTCCCCCCTCATTCGTCTTTGTTTCGATTTTGCCAGAAAGTCCTCTTTTATTTTTCTACTGCGGAATTCCACTATAATACACTTTATTTTAGTTTTATCAGATTGTTTAGGTTTTTGATTGTCTCAGTCTTTACTTGTCGGAAATTCATCTTGATGATTAAAAAGTAAAATAACTTATTTCCGCTTTATATATTTATTTTCACAACAATTGTTTCGTCATGATAACATGACTTCGTCAGGTGAGCATGGTAACTAACTACATATTTCGGATACAGTTCTTTAAATAGTTGAAGAAATATGGTGTGAAATATAATAAAATCCTGGAAATTCTTGGGTTTCAAAACAGGTTGAGTAAGGGTGATCTATTTAGGTCCGTTTGGTCGTTGAGGAGAATCTGTTTTTTATGGTACCTATTTATCTCCATTGCTTCAAGGAAATTCAATTTTAGGGTCTTATTTTCTACGTGCAAAATTTCGAAATTGTTGTCGAAATCATGCCCGGTCTCTAACAGATGTTCTGCATATGTTGAATTACAAGTTCCGCTAACGTATGCTTTCTGATGTTCTCCTATCCTAGTCCTAAATGATCTTCCTGTTTGACCAATGTATACATATGGGCAAGTACCACAATTCAACTTATAGACTCCAGACTTTCTATCTTTAGCGACTTTATCTTTATTGTTTTTTATTAAATTTCCTAATGAGTTTCTAGTTTTAAATGAAATATGATAATTATTATTTTTCTTTAGGTATCTTGATATTTTTTCAGATTTATGTCCAATGTATGAAAGGGAAATATATTTATTATCTTGTGGAATTGTTGGATATACAAGTGAAATAGATTTTTTTAATTGCATTCGGTTAAGTAATTTATTTATGATAGCTGGATTGAAACCATTGTTGAGTGCAATCTGTTTTATTGTATTGAGTTCAATATCAAAGTTCTCATGTGTCATGGGTATGTTGATCAATCTAAAAATCATGCTATTATAAGCTGCTAATTTTTGAGCATATGGGTGGTTAGAGGAGGAATTCCTAGTGTACCTGTTAAACAAACCATAAAACTGGTAGATATGTTATTGGTGAAAAGTAGGTCAAACCCAGTTATAAAACAAGAGATTATGGAAATCTTAAAGGTTTGTCTGGGCCAAAACTACTTTTTGTTTGATGACATATTGTACGAGGACGATGAAAGTTTAACTATGGGAAATCCGCTTAGCCCGATTTTAGCTGAAATATTTATGGACTCCCTAGAAACTAAAATCCGAGAGAGCCCTTTCTACAAATGGTTCATTTATTGGTATCGTTACGTAGATGACATCCTAACACTATTTACCGGTACTAAGAGACAACTCGCGATGTTTTTAGAATTCATAAATTCATTATCTCCTACAATTAAATTTACTTATGAAGAAGAACAAAATAATAGTATTAATTTTCTTGACTTAAAAATCACGAAAATTAATAATAAACATGATTTTTCAATTTTCCGAAAACCAACATATACAGATCTCACAATTCATTCCTCCTCTAACCACCCATATGCTCAAAAATTAGCAGCTTATAATAGCATGATTTTTAGATTGATCAACATACCCATGACACATGAGAACTTTGATATTGAACTCAATACAATAAAACAGATTGTACTCAACAATGGTTTCAATCCAGCTATCATAAATAAATTACTTAACCGAATGCAATTAAAAAAATCTATTTCACTTGTATATCCAACAATTCCACAAGATAATAAATATATTTCCCTTTCATACATTGGACATAAATCTGAAAAAATAGCAAGATACCTAAAGAAAAATAATAATTATCATATTTCATTTAAAACTAGAAACTCATTAGGAAATTTAATAAAAAACAATAAAGATAAAGTCGCTAAAGATAGAAAGTCTGGAGTCTATAAGTTGAATTGTGGTACTTGCCCATATGTATACATTGGTCAAACAGGAAGATCATTTAGGACTAGGATAGGAGAACATCAGAAAGCATACGTTAGCGGAACTTGTAATTCAACATATGCAGAACATCTGTTAGAGACCGGGCATGATTTCGACAACAATTTCGAAATTTTGCACGTAGAAAATAAGACCCTAAAATTGAATTTCCTTGAAGCAATGGAGATAAATAGGTACCATAAAAAACAGATTCTCCTCAACGACCAAACGGACCTAAATAGATCACCCTTACTCAACCTGTTTTGAAACCCAAGAATTTCCAGGATTTTATTATATTTCACACCATATTTCTTCAACTATTTAAAGAACTGTATCCGAAATATGTAGTTAGTTACCATGCTCACCTGACGAAGTCATGTTATCATGACGAAACAATTGTTGTGAAAATAAATATATAAAGCGGAAATAAGTTATTTTACTCTTTAATCATCAAGATGAATTTCCGACAAGTAAAGACTGAGACAATCAAACACTTGATTCAAACTGATACCAGTTTTTTAGTCTTATGGTACTCAAAACTACTACTACGGCGCAGAATATCCACACAGAACATTTTGTTTTTAACTTAATGTATACAACATGCAGTCATCCCTAATTACATCCAACTTAAAACTAAAAACACAAGCCCATCAGCAGAGATAGGAAGAATTTTTGGAATGAAGACATGGTTGAAAATGGACATCAAACAAGAACACCGAAAGAGAGAAATAACCTGTGTATATCTTAAGGTAATACATTCAGAATTAACTCGTAGACTCCATGACATTTTTTTCGATGATTTAGACAGTAATATTAGAAATGATATAAACAAATACATTCATAAAAAATATTTAGTACAAAGAAATAAATTAAAAAATTTGATTTTAAAAAAGAATAATAGTCCAATTTTACTAACACGAACCGAACAAAAAAAATTTTCGAACCACATTTTTTACCCTAAATTTGTTAATCTTTCAGATGTAGAATTTAGTCAAAATGAAATAAAATTACTTGAAAAAGGTTACAAATTCAACCTGAATAGTCACAATCAGAAGGACCTAGAATACCTTGCTATAGATTCAGAAATTGCATTAAAAAACCAACAAAGTTCAATTGTAGATAAGTATGCTTTGATCGAATACATTCAAGAAAATAAACCAACCTTTAATGATAGTAAAATTGAAAATACAGTTAGAACAATAAGAACTAAAATTTCTAATAATAATTTAGTTTTCACACGCGCGGACAAAGGAAACACAGTTATTGCAATCCAAAGAAATGAATACATTAACAAAACGACCACATTTTTAGATCCGAACAAATACAAAATTATTAAAAAAGACCCTACTACCAAATACCAAAAACAGATAAAATCAGTCATAAAAAACTCAACAACCCTTTTTGAAAATACACCTTTTTATAAATTAACTATTATGAATCCACAACCCCCAAGTATGTATTCTCTCATAAAGTTACATAAAGAAAACCGACCTATCAGACCAGTAGTTTCATTTGTTACAGCACCTTCATATAAATTGTCGAAAGAACTAATTAAAATCATTCAAAAAGAAACAAATTTTCAAGCTGAGTTAGCCATAAAAAATTCATATCATCTCATAGACAACATAAAAAATATACATATCCCGAACAATGCCAAACTCATTTCTTTCGACGTGCAAAATTTGTTTCCTAGTGTACCTGTTAAACAAACCATAAAACTGGTAGATATGTTATTGGTGAAAAGTAGGTCAAACCCAGTTATAAAACAAGAGATTATGGAAATCTTAAAGGTTTGTCTGGGCCAAAACTACTTTTTGTTTGATGACATATTGTACGAGGACGATGAAAGTTTAACTATGGGAAATCCGCTTAGCCCGATTTTAGCTGAAATATTTATGGACTCCCTAGAAACTAAAATCCGAGAGAGCCCTTTCTACAAATGGTTCATTTATTGGTATCGTTACGTAGATGACATCCTAACACTATTTACCGGTAGTAAGAGACAACTCGCGATGTTTTTAGAATTCATAAATTCATTATCTCCTACAATTAAATTTACTTATGAAGAAAAACAAAATAATAGTATTAATTTTCTTGACTTAAAAATCACGAAAATTAATAATAAACATGATTTTTCAATTTTCCGAAAACCAACATATACAGATCTCACAATTCATTCCTCCTCTAACCACCCATATGCTCAAAAATTAGCAGCTTATAATAGCATGATTTTTAGATTGATCAACATACCCATGACACATGAGAACTTTGATATTGAACTCAATACAATAAAACAGATTGCACTCAACAATGGTTTCAATCCAGCTATCATAAATAAATTACTTAACCGAATGCAATTAAAAAAATCTATTTCACTTGTATATCCAACAATTCCACAAGATAATAAATATATTTCCCTTTCATACATTGGACATAAATCTGAAAAAATAGCAAGATACCTAAAGAAAAATAATAATTATCATATTTCATTTAAAACTAGAAACTCATTAGGAAATTTAATAAAAAACAATAAAGATAAAGTCGCTAAAGATAGAAAGTCTGGAGTCTATAAGTTGAATTGTGGTACTTGCCCATATGTATACATTGGTCAAACAGGAAGATCATTTAGGACTAGGATAGGAGAACATCAGAAAGCATACGTTAGCGGAACTTGTAATTCAACATATGCAGAACATCTGTTAGAGACCGGGCATGATTTCGACAACAATTTCGAAATTTTGCACGTAGAAAATAAGACCCTAAAATTGAATTTCCTTGAAGCAATGGAGATAAATAGGTACCATAAAAAACAGATTCTCCTCAACGACCAAACGGACCTAAATAGATCACCCTTACTCAACCTGTTTTGAAACCCAAGAATTTCCAGGATTTTATTATATTTCACACCATATTTCTTCAACTATTTAAAGAACTGTATCCGAAATATGTAGTTAGTTACCATGCTCACCTGACGAAGTCATGTTATCATGACGAAACAATTGTTGTGAAAATAAATATATAAAGCGGAAATAAGTTATTTTACTCTTTAATCATCAAGATGAATTTCCGACAAGTAAAGACTGAGACAATCAAACACTTGATTCAAACTGATACCAGTTTTTTAGTCTTATGGTACTCAAAACTACTACTACGGCGCAGAATATCCACACAGAACATTTGGTTTTTAACTTAATGTATACAACATGCAGTCATCCCTAATTACATCCAACTTAAAACTAAAAACACAAGCCCATCAGCAGAGATAGGAAGAATTTTTGGAATGAAGACATGGTTGAAAATGGACATCAAACAAGAACACCGAAAGAGAGAAATAACCTGTGTATATCTTAAGGTAATACATTCAGAATTAACTCGTAGACTCCATGACATTTTTTTCGATGATTTAGACAGTAATATTAGAAATGATATAAACAAATACATTCATAAAAAATATTTAGTACAAAGAAATAAATTAAAAAATTTGATTTTAAAAAAGAATAATAGTCCAATTTTACTAACACGAACCGAACAAAAAAAATTTTCGAACCACATTTTTTACCCTAAATTTGTTAATCTTTCAGATGTAGAATTTAGTCAAAATGAAATAAAATTACTTGAAAAAGGTTACAAATTCAACCTGAATAGTCACAATCAGAAGGACCTAGAATACCTTGCTATAGATTCAGAAATTGCATTAAAAAACCAACAAAGTTCAATTGTAGATAAGTATGCTTTGATCGAATACATTCAAGAAAATAAACCAACCTTTAATGATAGTAAAATTGAAAATACAGTTAGAACAATAAGAACTAAAATTTCTAATAATAATTTAGTTTTCACACGCGCGGACAAAGGAAACACAGTTATTGCAATCCAAAGAAATGAATACATTAACAAAACGACCACATTTTTAGATCCGAACAAATACAAAATTATTAAAAAAGACCCTACTACCAAATACCAAAAACAGATAAAATCAGTCATAAAAAACACAACAACCCTTTTTGAAAATACACCTTTTTATAAATTAACTATTATGAATCCACAACCCCCAAGTATGTATTCTCTCATAAAGTTACATAAAGAAAACCGACCTATCAGACCAGTAGTTTCATTTGTTACAGCACCTTCATATAAATTGTCGAAAGAACTAATTAAAATCATTCAAAAAGAAACAAATTTTCAAGCTGAGTTAGCCATAAAAAATTCATATCATCTCATAGACAACATAAAAAATATACATATCCCGAACAATGCCAAACTCATTTCTTTCGACGTGCAAAATTTGTTTCCTAGTGTACCTGTTAAACAAACCATAAAACTGGTAGATATGTTATTGGTGAAAAGTAGGTCAAACCCAGTTATAAAACAAGAGATTATGGAAATCTTAAAGGTTTGTCTGGGCCAAAACTACTTTTTGTTTGATGACATATTGTACGAGGACGATGAAAGTTTAACTATGGGAAATCCGCTTAGCCCGATTTTAGCTGAAATATTTATGGACTCCCTAGAAACTAAAATCCGAGAGAGCCCTTTCTACAAATGGTTCATTTATTGGTATCGTTACGTAGATGACATCCTAACACTATTTACCGGTACTAAGAGACAACTCGCGATGTTTTTAGAATTCATAAATTCATTATCTCCTACAATTAAATTTACTTATGAAGAAAAACAAAATAATAGTATTAATTTTCTTGACTTAAAAATCACGAAAATTAATAATAAACATGATTTTTCAATTTTCCGAAAACCAACATATACAGATCTCACAATTCATTCCTCCTCTAACCACCCATATGCTCAAAAATTAGCAGCTTATAATAGCATGATTTTTAGATTGATCAACATACCCATGACACATGAGAACTTTGATATTGAACTCAATACAATAAAACAGATTGCACTCAACAATGGTTTCAATCCAGCTATCATAAATAAATTACTTAACCGAATGCAATTAAAAAAATCTATTTCACTTGTATATCCAACAATTCCACAAGATAATAAATATATTTCCCTTTCATACATTGGATATAAATCTGAAAAAATAGCAAGATACCTAAAGAAAAATAATAATTATCATATTTCATTTAAAACTAGAAACTCATTAGGAAATTTAATAAAAAACAATAAAGATAAAGTCGCTAAAGATAGAAAGTCTGGAGTCTATAAGTTGAATTGTGGTACTTGCCCATATGTATACATTGGTCAAACAGGAAGATCATTTAGGACTAGGATAGGAGAACATCAGAAAGCATACGTTAGCGGAACTTGTAATTCAACATATGCAGAACATCTGTTAGAGACCGGGCATGATTTCGACAACAATTTCGAAATTTTGCACGTAGAAAATAAGACCCTAAAATTGAATTTCCTTGAAGCAATGGAGATAAATAGGTACCATAAAAAACAGATTCTCCTCAACGACCAAACGGACCTAAATAGATCACCCTTACTCAACCTGTTTTGAAACCCAAGAATTTCCAGGATTTTATTATATTTCACACCATATTTCTTCAACTATTTAAAGAACTGTATCCGAAATATGTAGTTAGTTACCATGCTCACCTGACGAAGTCATGTTATCATGACGAAACAATTGTTGTGAAAATAAATATATAAAGCGGAAATAAGTTATTTTACTTTTTAATCATGTTTAGGTTTGATTCGGTGAACATGTTCAATTTCGTTTTGGTTTATATCGATGTCAATGTATTCTGCAAGTTTCTTTACAACTTCGATTAAATTCTCATTGGACTTTTCCGGAATTCCCTGAATTTCTATATTCCTCGAACGAGCAGATTGCTCCAATTCACTCAGTCAGGAGTCCAAGGAAGGGACGTTGGCCTTAATATCTGCGTTTTGTCTGAGAATTCTATCTGTTGCCCGCATTCATTCATTAATCCGGTTCAGTTTGTCCTCAAAATCAGAGATTTTGTCTGAACAAAAATTGACAGAGCTCGAGAAAAGCGATTGCTGTTCTTTAATTGCTTTGAGTTCTAAATGTATATCGTCCAGTGCAGCGATCAAATCTCCACGACCAGCATTTTCCCTCGCCGCCGCGGAAGATCGCGTAGTCGGCGGCGAGGGACAAGCGAGCCGCGAGTGTTGGCGTCAACACCGCGACAATCCGAGCACCTCCACGAGATCCCGTCCATTCGAAGAGCGTCCAGCTGCTTATTAGTCCAGCGCACTGTCCGTGGAAAAAATGGTCACATGAGGCGGACATTGTATACCTGGTTTCTTTTTATTAACAGTTTCATTACAAATCGCACAATTTTCACTCATTATTAGTAACTGATTGGGTTCCCGATAAACACACGCCAAAAATTTCAGTTACGTATTTATCTGTCTGTTTACTGGTACAAAAATTAAAATTTTTTCTCCACTTTTCACGGAATAACTCGGATAATTCGACGAGAGCTCTGTAAACAAGACCATACGTATGTTATTTCTCATATCAACATTGTCTTCAGACGAAATGTCCTAATTGTCTGAGTCGGATCATCGCGCCACAAAATTAATTGTATTATTCGTTGCTCGGGCTCAACGAGGATCTGACGGTACATTTTTTCCACATCAGCTGACACTACAAACCTGTGTTGTCTATACCTCAATAAAATCGAGAACAAGTCGTCTTGTACCACTGGTCCGATATATTGTATATCGTTAAACGATATACCTGTAGAGGTTTTTGCAGAAGCATCAAAAACAACTCGTAGTGTTGTTGTTTCACTAGTTTCAATACTGCATGATGTGGAAGGTAGCAACCAAATATAGGTTTAGGAATTTCAGTCATGTGTCCCAATTGTTCATATTCTCTAATAAATTTACGATACTCGTCTTCGAGAACAAGTTTGAGCTTAAATATTTCTTCCAATTGTATTCACCTTTTTTCGGCAATTATATTTGAGTCACCTAGAACTGATGAGCTCTCCTTTCGTGATATTCGAACACAAAATCTACCATCATATTCACGATGACTAGTATGACTGAATAGGTTCTCGCAGTAGTTGTTTTTGTAATTTTTATTATCTGTAGGATTTTCCTCCAGTTCCCAAAATCTTGCTAATTGTTTAATTATATCCTATGAGAAGTGGCAATATATTTTCGTATTTTTGTTTCTGTCGTGAGTATTCCCCCCATGGGGCCAGCAACTATCCAACCCAGGTAGGTTTCCCGTAATATAGGACCTTGATGTCCCAGGTTTAGCCTATTTAGCTTAAGCAGATCCCAAAAGATATCAGCACCCAACAGCCAATCTATTTGAGAAGGCTGATAAAACCCTGGATCGGCTAGTTGCAAAGAGCTGGGAACTCCCAGATTCTCAATACGCAATGTACAATGAGGTACATCATCAGTAATTTCAGGTAGAATGAAGCAATTTATGTTCATATTCTCATACTCTCGGGGGATTAGTCGACCCCAGCCATGTCAAGGTCTGTGCTGGCATGGTTCACTGCAGCCTCCTCGGGGCGAGAGTTGGACAGTGATCGACTTACACTGACCAATGCGGTGCGACTCCCCATACCCGGCTGTAGTGTCGTGGCTTGGGGTATTGCACGGGGTAAACGATGCCAGGTATGCAAGGGATCAGCACCTTCATGCCTGATATACCGACATGTGGAATCTGATGTCTGTGGTCATGTCTCGCGAGCAGAGGACACATGCCGGGGGATTTGGCTTAACCGCCTGAATCGAGTGTAAATAATAATAATAATAATAATAACATTTATTGATCTCTTAAGACATTATAAAATGTATGAGTTAAGTCACATCATAGAGAAAGAAGAAAAGAAAAATAAACAAATAAATTACAATTCAGTATAATATATAGCAACAATAATAATAGAACAAATGCCTAACAATTCAGAGGAGAATCATGGAAATATTCGTTTATGCTATAAAAACATTTTCCAAGCAATAAAGACTTTATTCTCTTTTTGAAACTTGTACGATCTAAAAATTTGATTGATTCAGGCATTTATTGAACAATTTTAATCCTTTATAAGTAGGTGAATTTTCGAATTTGGATGTTCTGTGCTTAGGCAGAAAGAGTATAGCAGTGTTTCTAGTAGCATAGCTGTGACAACTAGAAAGTTTTCGAAAGATGCATAATGATCCCTGATATGTACAAGAGACTTATAAATATAGACACATGGAACGGTCAAGATGCCACTTTTAATGAAAAATGGTTTACAGGAGGAACGTGGATCCATGTCAAAAATCAGCCGAAGGACCCTCTTTTGCAGTATAAATACTCTGTTCATTTATGACGATGTACCCCATAGTAAAATATTATAAGATATGTGACTGTATACCATACAATAGTATAATTTCAGTAGTGATTCGAGTGGAAAAGAGCTCCTTACGCGACTGATAGCATAATACGATTTGCTTATTTTACCACAGACATAATCAATATGTTGAAACCATTTTAAGGTGTTGTCATTGTAGATGCCCAGAAACCTAACACACTCCCCAGACTTGACTACTCCATCACAACAATCAACTGTCATACTACCTATAGTGTTATTTTTGAAGCCAAAATGTATAAACTGTGTTTTTTTCATATTTACTATTATTTTATTCTTGTGGCACCATGATACGAAATTTTCAACTGAAATTTTACAGGAACAAACGAGCTCATCATGACTTGATGCTGTTATTGATACTGATGTGTCATCAGCAAACAGAGTGATATAATCTGCTTTCAGATGACTAGGCAAATCATTTATAAATAATACAAACAAAAGAGTATGAAAGACACAATAAAAACTTTCCCCAAGACAAGGTGGAACAGCGTATGCCGAAGTCTGCGTGGCTATTGGGAGGATCTTGTCCTGAATATGCGAACTCCAGATTCCGGGCGACCTCTGGTTTAATTGGCCTTCCAGGGGCATGCGGGGCTCTGCCTCTGGTGACTGAAATTCCCTAGCTGCACGTGGGACTTCATATGGACCAAATAGAAAAAACTAAAGAAGGGCGTAGCACTAGCCCTGATGTGCTAATTGAGGAAGAACAAAGCCTCGCTCAGCATGAGGAACAGAGCGCAAGTCCTGACCCCATGGCGGAGGAAATGCTGCTGAAGAGCAGCGATGAAAAGGTCGTAGCTGGCCTCGAAAAGCTGGCGGTCAGGAGACCTAGACTCTCCGGGGCCGCCAGAAAAAAGATGAAGTTCCTCATAAAGAAAGGGATGGCTCCCGACGATGCCAGAAAAAAAGCCTCCTAACCAATTGGTCCAAGGCAGACAAACGGCCGAGGGACCAAGAGAACCAGGTCGGAGGACAGCACACCTAAAGGCAAGGAGCCTAAGAGTGCCAAATGTGAGGCTTCAAAAGTCGCACGGTCCTCAGGAGTTGCCGAGGCTCAGGCCTCGGGTGCTCCCAAAGTTCAATCCTCGGGAGCTTCCAGGGTTCAGCCCTCGGAAACTCCCAAGGTTCCTGCATCAGGTGGGCCCACCTACAGCCAGGTTAACGCTGGTCTGAAGGTGGGGATAATAGATAAAAAGTTTCCAGAGGTGATTTTTGAAATGGACCCACTAAAGGCCACCAAAAAATCGCTAATGGAACAGATCATTGCGCTGGGGAACGAGGACGCCATAACGCATACGTTCCAGCAACTGCATATGAGGCCAGGCTGGCTTGGTCTGACATGCTCTGACAAAGCCACTGTGGAGTGGCTGAAAAGCATACAGCCTAAACTCAAACCCTGGGAGGGAGCTGACATGAGGATTGCCGAAGAGGCAGAACTGCCTCACCCGGAGATCCTTGTCGGATATCTCCCCGACAGTCATGATCTCTCCACCGAGGAAATTCTCAAGGTGGTAGAGAATCAGAACGCAGGGAGCAAAACCTCCAGCTGGAGACTCCTTCGAAGGGAACCATCAGGACCCATGCTCGAGATTGTCATCTCGGCTGATAGAGCATCGGTCGAGAGACTCAGAGCGAAAAATTGGCGAATAAATCGGCCAAACAAATCTTCGCCTTAAGGGACCAAAGACAACGGCCTAGGAGAAAGGAGCACTTCAGGCCTCATAACCTCTGGTCCGGCGCCGAAAAGGCCCAAAAAGGAGGTAAAGGAGAAGGTGGTGAAGCCTCCAGGCAATGAAGAGGCCACAAAACCGACCACCAGCTCTGGGGGAGGGCTGATCCGCTAAGGCGTGATAAGGAGGGGTCCGACGGAGTAAAACCTGCGGTTCCTTCCGAAGAGCCTAGCGGACATCCAACTTCATAAGGGGCAGATGTCTGACATGCAGATAAACCTTCAGCACTCGAAGGCAGCCTCTAGTGCCTTATGCTGGAGAACATCTAGAAGGCATGTTGATATAGGGCTGATACAAGTGCCCTGGATCAATGGAGGCCAAGTAAGAAGCCTACCAAACAAAGTATGTCAGACGATATATTGTGATAAGTCAGTAACTCCAAGAGCCCTAATAATACTCAGAAGGGGACTAACCTGTCTTCCACTTACAGAGTTCCTGACAAGGGATCTTGCTGCGGCATTGGTTGAGGTGCGAACTGAGAGCATCAAGAGGCAGCTGGTTATCACCTCAGGATATTTTCCAGGAAACGCCATCAGCCCACTACCGGAGGAAGTACAACGCCTCATCGAATGGTGCTGCATGGAGAAGAAACAACTGATTCTGGGCTGCGATGCGAACGCACACCACAAAGTTTGGGGCATCACTGATATAAATCATAGAGGTGAAGATTTGCTTGATTTTTCATTTTCTACTAACATAGAGATAGTGAATGTGGGTAATAATCCAACCTTCGTTAATGCGATCAGAAGGGTAGTAATTGACCTTACACTGGCGACGCCTTTTATTGCGGGGATGGTCAAGAACTGGAGGATCTCAGAAGAACCATCCATGTCAGACCATATGGAAATATAATTCAACGTTGAAGCAACTGCTTCAGCTGATGTTGAGTGCAGGACACCCAGGAAGACAGACTGGGAACTTTACATAGCCCTCCTAAGTTCTGATCTGAAGGGCCTGAAATACAACATCAGTTCCAATGAGGATCTGGAGATCGCCTCTGCTCACTTCACATCATGTCTGAAGGGGGCATTTGAAAACAGTTGTCCATTCAGGAAGAAAACGATCTCCAGAGACGTCCCCTGGTGGAACAATCATCTTGAAAACCTCAAGAAAACTGCTTGGAAAGCCTTCAATAAGGCTAAGCGAGAAGGCAGCTGGAATGCCTACAGACTGGCCCTGATCAACTACAACAAAGAGGTCAGGAAATCCAAAAAAAAGTCTTGGAGAAGCTTCTGCGAGGGAATAGATAAAATACCCCAGCAGCTAGACTTCAAAAAGTACTATCTAAGGATCACTCCAACCCAATTGGCCAAATAAAGAAGCCATGTGGGGTATTTACGAACGATCCTCAAGAGAGCCTAAGAGCTCTATTTGTTTCGTTATGAGTGGACTGTATTTTTTGAGAAGCTGGTTCCATCTTTAATGCAATAATGTGGGCATTGACGAAATTGTGGTTGGTATTAAAGTGATTAATAAATATCAAATCAAAGTACACACACACGATATCTCGACTTACCCTGGTAGCTAAGGGAGATAAATGAATGTAATTTGGAGAACCAAAGGAATCCGGGACGGCTGTATCCTCCCTTATTGATGCTCCCTATCCTTTTTTGAAGCACTCTCGGTTCTTCTAGTATGTATACTAGCAGTTGGTAATCTTCGATTTTCATAAATTTCTTAACAAATCTAAATCACAGCAGGTAGCGTATTTTTCGTAAAATTATATGTACGTATCGGCGCGTAGTAATAAGATTGACTGCCGCCTTATCTCCATCAGTTCCGTCCCATCTGGTTGCAAGGATTTTTTGTGTATCGGAATCGATAGTGAAGAAGGATAGAGTAATTCCAAGATTATCTTGCATGTACAAATTAAATGAAAGAACCACCAATTTCGCAAAGAAACACTTCCTTCTATTGAGTGACAGAAAAAATCAATGGTAACTTTGAAAATTATAGTGAATCGTACAGAATGGTCAGTAACTGGTAAAAATTGACGAAAAATCTAAGTCTTATTTGTAAGACGAAACATACCCGACGCGGTGGAAATGAACAATTTCCTGAACAAAAAGTATTTACAATTTTTTTTTTTTATTATTATTTTTTTTTATAGTATTTGGTGAGGTAATGGACAAAGTTTTACTAATGGTTTTTTCAATAGACCACTCGCAGTTTTTACAAGAGTCACTCGAGCAACACCATTCCTTCCAGGATATAATTCAATGATTCGACCCAATGGCCATTTCAATGGAGACGAGAGTTCATTTTGTATCAAAACTATGGAACCTTCTTTAGGGTTCACATTTTGTGTAGTCCATTTAGATTTTTGATGGAGAGTATGTAAATATTCTCGACTCCACCTATTCCAGAAATCGCGATGTAATCTCAATATTAATTGCCATCTAGTTAAGCAATCGACATTAACACCAGTGTAATCTGGATCAGGCATTGCGACTAAAGGTTCTAATGTTAAAAATGCCCTGGTGTGAGGGCCGTTATGTAATTAGGATCGCTACTTATAGGACAAAGCGGGCATGAATTCAAAATTGCCTCTATTCTGATGATCAATGTATTCAATTCTTCGTAAGTGAGAATTTGATCTCCAATTATTCGTACCAAGTGAGATTTCGCACTTTTGATATTAGCCTCCCAAATACCACCCATATGGGGCGCAGAGGGCGGATTAAAATGCCAGGAGATATTTTCTTTCGTGGACGCGTACTTCATGATCTGTTTTAAGTATTTGGAACTTGCAACAAAATTTGTATCGCAATCGGAGTATATATTTGAACATCGACCTCTACAAGAAATAAACCGGCGCAAACCCATCAAAAAACATTCCGCTGTAAGGTCTGATAGTAACTAGGTGTACGGCTTTAGTAGCACAACAAATAAATAAGGCAAGATATGACTTGGTAGTTTTAGCCCCGCGTAGTCGAGGAGTTTTAATCGTCAATGGACCTGCCAGATCAACGCCAGAATTTCCGAAGGGTTTTATTCCGGCAACTCGGAATTTGGGTAAATTTCCCATCGTGGGTTCAAACGGTTTGGGATTTGTTTTGAAACATTTGTAGCATTTCGAAATTACTGAACGTATCATTCTTTTGGCAGAGTATATCCAGAACATTTGAATCAAATGAAACAATGTAGCATTCACACTAGCATGTAGGAAATTAGTATGAATGTACGAAATGAGTAAGTCAGTAAAAATATGTTTGCTAGGTAACAATATAGGATGTTTACCATCGTAATGCAAATTTGAATGAGACAGGCGTCCTCCAACACGTATAATTCCATTTTATCAATGAAAGGGCTAAGTTTTCTTAAAACTTTTGGAATTTTCCTCGATGAGGATAATAACTTTATTTCATTTTTGAATTCCGTTAGTTGAACTCGCTTACTAATTATTAACAAAGCATTATGAATCTCAGAAGAAGTGATGGATACATTACTGAAAATTCTACTAGTTTTCGATTTTAGATTATCTAGAAATCGAACTGCATAACAAATTATTCTTAGAATTTTACTCAGAGACGAAAATTTGGAAAGCAGTGAAGTTATGAAGTCATTTTCAGGTATAGAAGCAATTAAACAGGATGGAGCATTCGTTTTTAAATCTTCAGAAATGTCATCCCTATCAAATTTATTTTCATTTTCCGAGCAGGAAGTATCTATTTCACTAAGTGAAGATGTTGGACCATCAAACCAGGGCGATATTCCACGAGTACCGATATCCGCCGGATTATTTTCAGACGGAATATAAAACCATCGTTCAGGTGGAATGATATCCTGAATATAAGAAGTGCGGTTAGATACAAAAGACTTCCATTTGTGTGGTGAAGATTTGATCCAGTTTAACGCAACAGTAGAATCAGAAAACGCAAATGTATTAGAAATTTTAACATGGTTTTTAATTGAGGATCTCACAAAATGAATTAATTTAGTAAGCTGAACAGCAGCGCAGAGCTCCAAACAAGGTATAGGAAGACTTTTCAGGGGCGCAACTTTCGATTTGGCACACGCGAAAAAAGTTTCAAAATGAGTTTCATAGTGTATACTACTGCGTCATAATCCAATTCAGATGAATCACAATATCCCAATATATATATATATCGCATTTATGAGTCAAAATGGATTCGTAATAACGCGGAATTTTTAATGTTGAGAGAAAACCGATCTCCTGTCTGAACTAAGAGAATATAGTAGAAATTTCGTCTCCGGGTGCACTATCCCAAGATTTTCCTTGACACCAAAGAGACTGAATTAGTACCTTTAAGCGTATTGTACAGGGAGTTAAATATCCCAAAGGATCAAAAATACGAACTACACATGAAAGAATACTTCTCTTCGTGCATGAAGTTGGAATATCTAGCGTAGAAAATGAAAAGCAATCGGACAAGGGGCTCCAATTCAAACCTAAAATTTTACGAAAATTATCTTTAGAATCCAATTGCAAGGGTCGTACAGTATCCAAAACATGTGCGGGCGGAATATTTTTCAGGAGGTCATTATTATTACTCTGCCACTTTCTTAGTTCAAATCCCCCTTTTTCCACCAACGCGATAAGTTGTTCAATTTTTAAACACGCTCCTTCTAAGGTATCATCCCCACTAGAAACATCGTCAACGTAGGTATCGTTCAGTATTATTTCTCTAGCTAGACTGAATTCGGGAAAACCTTTAGTCAGCTGTTGTAGCGTACGTATTGCCAAAAAAGGACTACAATTCAATCCAAACGGAAGTATCTTCAATCCCGCAATGGTTCATTAGGCAAAAATCTCCAGAAAAGTCGAAGATAATTCCTGTGTTCGGCCGAAATTTCAATCATCCTGTACATTTGACGGATATCCGCACAGAAAACATACTTGTACAAACGAAAACGAAGTATAATTGAAATTAGATTATTTTGTAATTTTGGTCCAGTAAATAAAGCGTCGTTTACTGACAACTTTTCTGAATAGCGGCTACTTCCATCAAAGACAATCCTGACAGGAGTAGAACAAGAGTCTTTTCGTAAGACATAAGAATGAGGCAAATAGAATACACTAGTATTAGTTATAAGTTCTGATTCTGGAATGCCTTCCAAGTGTTTACTTTCCAAATACTCTTGAATAAGAGAAGAATACACTGAATAAAGATTCGCATCTTTAATAATTTTGGATTCCAAGGAAAAGAAACGTTTTAATGCTAAAGATCTGGAATCACCAAAGTCTGGTCAAGTAATCTTGAACGGTAATGAAACTGTATAACGTCCTGCCGATTTTCTGACTGTAGTATGTGCGTAATATTCTTCGCAAAATGCATCTTCAGGAGATTCACATGAAACAGAAAGCACTTCTTCAATCTCCCAAAATCGTCGCAAATTATAGGATAGATTTGAGTCTTCTTCATTAGAAGAGAAAATTAAGAAGGAATGAACATTTTTGGATCTCGGCATATTTATTTTTCCCATAATTATCCAACCTAATATTGTATTGACGGCGACCGGTTCACCAGGAGAAGTTACGATTCGATCGTTTTGTAGTATGTATGGGAAAATATCTGCACCGAGCAATAAGTCGACTGTACCTGATTCGAAATATTCTGGGTCAGCAAGTAGTAAGTTCGAAAACTGTTTTCTAGTGTCAGGCGGTAATGAAACTGTAGGCATGGTGTGACAAATTTTATCGACGATCATTTTTATGAATTGTTCCGTGTTATGTATGGAAGTAACTTGACATTCAACCGCTAAGTTATCTCTTGTACTCATACGATCCAGACCTTGGACGTTTATCGAAGCGTTGAAAGGTTTCAAATTGAGTTTTTTATTGAGTGCTTTCGAAATGAAAGTTACTTGAGATCCAGAATCTACAATACCCCGTACTACATGAATATTTCCAAAACCATCTTGTATTTTGATTTTAACAGTAGAGAGTAAAACTTGTGGTATGGACGCTTCAGGTTGCGAAATGCAATTACTGAATTACTGTACTTCATGTGAATAATCGGTAGATGTGGAAGGTACGCTTTGTATAGCAGACGAAGTAGATGGCTTCTGAGAAAAATGAAGCAAAGAAAGGTGAGATTTGTTGCAAGTACGACATTTTTTAGTAGAAGTACAGTTAGAGGTTGTATGAGAATCAGCTAGGCAATTAATACATGCTTTTAAATTTTTTATAATTTCATATCGTTTATTAGGATCTTTTGATAAGAAATCAGGACATTCAAAAACGACATGATCGCTTTTTCAATGTATGCAATGTAATCTATCTCGGGTTTCATTTGTTGTAGAAGATTTAATATTGGCACTTGATAAAAATGACGTTTTATGAAAAGAAACTTTGGGTTTATGTTCATGAGATGGACGTTTTTTTGTCTTCGAATTCAACGAAATAGATTCAACTACTACACAATGTTTGAGTAGTATGTCACATACTGTATTATATAACGGTAGTTCCGAAGAGGCGTACTCTCCCTCAAAGACTTTCAACGTATATGAATCTAATCGATCAATCAACATTTGCACAAGTATAAAATCCCATTTTTCTACCGGAAATCCCAACAACTTTAAGGCTGATAAATTATCATGAAATACGTCAAGCAGAGTTCTTAAAGATTTATCATTAGCAATAGGACGAAAATTATCAATTTCCTTCCAATAGGCAGTAGCCAGTAGTCGTTTATTTTGATATCTCGATATTAATGAATCATAAGCGATAATGTAGTTCTCATCTAGCTACGGCAAATTTTTAACGAGATTTAAGGGCTGATCTTTCAAAACAGACGTAAGATAATTGAATTTCTCAACATTAGATAAGCTGTGATTTTCATGTACCAAAGAATTGAAATTTGAAATGAAACTAGGAAATTTTTCAATGTCCCCTTCGAAAGTAAGTAAATTTATTTTTGGTAATTTAACATTTGAAGATTTATCCGTACTTTTCATTGACCGATTATACAGTTCTTCTTCAGGTAATTCGAATAATTCGTAGTACATAGTTTCTATAAATTGACATTTCTCTTAAAAATCTCTATAAATGGCCATTTCAGCAGCCAACGCCAATTCAGGCCCTTCCTGTACGGATATAATAGAAAGTAGGCCAACATGATGTTTTTCAAATGCATTTTTCCATTTTTCTATACCTCGATATTTTATTTTAAATGCCGAATATAATGATGGTTCGTCCTTGACGTATTCAGCTTGATGGTGCAGTGAATTGACACTCGAAATGACTGTTTCGCGAAAAGCTCGTGAACTTTTTCATCATCTGCGGGCATCGTGTCTCTCGTAAAATATCAAAACTGAGCGAATTTTATAAATTTCTTTAACTTACTTCAATTCGACCTTAACCAATTGTGAAAATTGAATTATATTTGAATATGTAATCAAACTCAAATTCAACTTTCTTGAACGTAATAATATATACCAATTCTGCACAATTCAATATCTTAATGCTATGAAATAATGAATGTAAATAAACCAAAGTGAATTCAGGTTAGAACGTAACAAGAAACTGAATTTAGAATTAGAAATAAGTTGACAGATGGTCAACGGAATTGATTGAACTCGAGAATATGGTTCTCAAGTACGTAATAAATGAATGAAATCGGTGGAGGAAATAATTCGTTTAAAACCCCCAGTATTACACCAAAAAAGAAACCTATATCCGGCTCCCTAAGGACCAATAAATGTTTCGTTATGAGTGGACTGTATTTTTTGAGAAGCTGGTTCCGTCTTTAATGCAATAATGTGGGCATTGCCGAAATTGTGGTTGGTATTAAAATGATTGATAAATATCAAATCAAAGTACACACACAAGATATCTCGACTAACCCTGGTAGCTAAGGGAGATAAATGAATGTAATTTGGAAAACCAAAGGAATCCGGGACAACTGTATCCTCCCTTATTGATGCTCCCTATCCTTTTTTGAAGCACTCTCGGTTCTTCTAGTATGTATACTAGCAGTTGGTAATCTTCGATTTTCATAAATTTCTTAACAAATCTAAATCACAGCAGGTAGCGTATTCTTCGTAAAATTATATGTACGTATCGGCGCGTAGTAATAAGATTGACTGCCGCCTTATCTCCATCAGTTCCGTCCCATCTGGTTGCAAGGATTTTTTGTGGATCGGAATCGATGGTGAAGGACAGAGTAATTCCAAGATTATCTTGCAAGTACAAATGAAATGAAAGAACCACCAATTTCGCAAAGAAACACTTCCTCCTATTGAGTAAGAGAGAAAATCAATGGTAACTTTGAAAATTGATAGTGAATCGTACGGAATGGTCAGTAACTGGTAAAAATTGACGGAAAATCTAAGTCTTATTTGTAAGACGAAACACTATTAGAGACTCACTTTCCTGGCTCCAGGCAGATTACCAGTGAAGATGGGACCTCCGCTGGGGAAGTATACAACCCCACCAGGTGGGATTCTCAGAAAGCTGGTAGACTATTCACACCAGAAAGAATTGAATGGGCGATAAAGAGCTTTCAGCCCTTCAAGTCAGCAGGCATGGATGGTATTTTTCCAGCCATGCTTCAAAAAGGTGTTGAAGTCCTTATAGCCCCGATAACTGAGCTCTTTAAGGTTGTAGACTATTTTGCGCTGAAACTGCAATTCCGCTAGATGGAGCTTCCCGAAAATTTTAGGTAGATTTGTACCTGACACACCCATTCTACTTCAAGAATCGCCTGTTTGGTATTTATTGCCCCTAATAAAATCTCAACTCCCGATGATGCCCAGCAAAGAGTAAATTTGTGTTTTTGTAAACTTTAGAAATTCAGTTCAGTTTAGATACAGTGACGTATCATAGGGGGGGATAAGGGGGATATATACCCCCCAGGAGGTATATCCATTATATGTAACAACCTTGTATATCACAATCTTATTATGAGTAAGCAAAATTCTTTGAAAAACTTCTTCAAAAGAAGGAAAATTTGTTATATTTGTTTAGTTATATATCACTAAATAAGATAATTACTGTAAATATTGTGAACACAGAAATGACAATGAACCACTGTCATGGACGTATATCGAATACGGATAATAGAAAAAAATATATGATCATCTCTGAGTGTATGATTTCACAGAGAAAATCAGAAATAGTGCATATTGAGATTTCTAGAATGAAAAATTCGAGAAGTTTATAAGTTCTCATTTTATGCGCCTTTGGAGACCACAACAGTGGGTATAGGAATATAAGACATGTGATTTATTAGGTTATTGTTGTCGGTTTGTTTATCTAGATGAGCATTTGGAAAAACTACAGCACTATGGCGTAAGAGGAAAGGCACTGGAAATTTTCGCGTCGTATTTGTCAGACAGGTATCAGGCCGTGAGGTGGAATGGGAAGGTATCGTCTGTGCTGAGAGTGGAGGTAGGTGTTCCTCAAGGATCAATTATGGGTCCGATTTTATTCATTTTGTTTTTAAATGATGTTTTCGACCATGTAACGTCAGATAAAACGTGTAGTTTCGCCGACGATACCTCATTTTTTAACAAGTCGAACTCTAGGAAAAACTTATATGACAAAACAAAAACCACAGAAAGGGAAGCGCTGAGCTGGTTTTCTTCTAATGGCCTGCAGATGAATCCGTCAAAAACACAGAAGATCATGTTTAGCAATAAACTTAGTAACACCTCATCTATTAAGTATCTGGGTTTGGAGTTTCAGTCGGACTTGAGCTGGAGAAGCCATATAACTAATCTCTGTAGTAAATTATCAACATCAATATTTATGATCAGAAGAACAAGACAAATTTCCCACTCGGGGGTTGCTAAAGTGGTCTATTATTCATCCTTCCATGGACTAGCTGTGTATGGCATAATCATATGGGGTCATAGTTCAGAAGCTGAGAGAATTCTCATTCAGCAAAAGAAAGCTGTTCGAGCCATATTCGGGATGAAGAGCACTGAAAGCTGTAGGGATGTTTTTAAGAGGGAAAGAATACTTACGATAACATCAATGTTCATACTTACCTGTGTTAACTTTGTTCACAACAAACAGGACAAATTTATCAGAAATTCTGACTATCATGGATATAACACTCGTGAAAAGGACAACTTCTCTATTCCTTATGCCAGGATAAAGAAAATCCAACAAGGTTCCAATCATACATGCCTCAAACTATATAATAGGCTTCCAAACCATTTCAAACAGCTTGGTGCATCGGTATTTAATAGGAGAGTGAAGGAGTTACTTTTAGAAAATACTATATACAAATTGAGCGAATTTTTAAGTTAACTGTGACATCGTACCCAATTTTTGTGTCATTTAATTTTGAATATGTGTATGACTATTTATTATTATATTTTATGATGTTTTCACATTCATTTGACAAGCCATGTATTTTTTGATGGTAATAATTTGTTCATGAATTTTTATATTTACTGTATCATGTACAAATAAAATGCTAAATGCTAAATGCATTTCTGATATTCTACTGAAATTCAAAATGATTATTTGACATTTGACACGTAAAAAAATGAGTGAAGGCAATAATAAAAGAGTAACAGAAAAGAAAAAAAGATTGTATTTTGTTCTGTTTATCGGAACACTTGGGGTTTTTACAGATATATTCGGCTCATCTAAGTTCAATATTTAATCATTATTTCAAATCGGATAAAAAGAGTTATTGTCAAATAAAAGTCACTTTTAATAGTTATTTGTTTTATTAGGCGGTAAAGTAGTAAATTGACTACCTTAGCTGAATGTAATGTTGTAAATTTTTTTCAATTCAATATATTATGATCGTTCCTTCATCAAAGAAGGCATCTATTAACTTAAGAAAAAATTACCGTAGGCTTTTAAATTGTTTATAAAAAATGAAATATTTCAATACAGTTGTTCGGGAGTTACAGACCGATAAGTATATTACCATCATTTTCTAAGTTATTTGAGAAGGCCATGTCTGATAGGCTGGTGAGTTTCTTAACATCCTTTAATATGCTCAGCAAAAATCAGCATGGTTATGTAAAAGGTCGATCCGTTGAAACAGCCATTTTGCAGTTCACAGAAAACATAATTAAGTCGTTTGAAAAGAATGAAATCCTGCTGGGTATATTTATAGATCTTTCCAAGGCTTTTGACAGTCTTAGTCATAAGAAGTTGTTAGAAAAGTTGGAGAGTTTTGGAATAAGAGGAAATGTGCTGAGGTGGTTCGAGTCATACTTAAGAGATAGGCAACAGAGAACAGCAGTTAAAAAAGAAGGTAAAACAATTAAATCAGATATAAAAATAAACAACACAGGTGTCCCACAAGGAAGTATTTTAGGTCCAATTCTCTTTATCATTTTTATCAACGATATAGAGCGAATATTTGATGCACAAACCATATCTTGCTTCATGACAATATTTGCTGATGATACGAATCTACTTGTGTCTGACTCGAGCTACCCCAGGTTGTTGCAAAAGATGTTTGTCCTACTTGAAAAAATTCAAGACTGGTTTGAAGAAAATGACTTGATTCTGAACGCTGAAAAGACTAAAGTGGTTCTGTTTCGAACCCCCCAACAAAGAATACAAAGACCTGATAAAATTACCATGCTCAGTCAGGACCTAAAACCTGACCAGTGTACTAAATTCTTGGGGGTATTTATCGATGAGCATCTCAATTGGACAGAACAAATAGTAAGACTAAGTAAAAAGTTGAGTTCGATTACTTACAGCTTGAAAACGTTGAGTAAATATCTAAACGAAAAATCCCTGAAAGTCTTTTACTTCGCAAATTTTGAGAGTTTGATGAAATTCGGATTGATTTTTTATGGATCCAGTTCAGAGCTGATTGAAATTTTCCGCGTTCAGAAGAGAGTCATTAGGTGTATTTTCAAGATGAATTACCGCGAATCTTGCAGAGGTATATTTAAACGTAATCGAATAATGACTGTTCACGGGCTCTACATATATGAAATACTCATCTATGTTTTTAAGAACATAGGTGTGTACAGTACTTGTAGCAGCTTTCATAGCTATCAGACCAGACAACTGAATTTGAGCTTTCCACGCCATAAACTCAGCATCACCGAAAAACATCCAACATATGCTTGTATAAAATATTATAATAATTTACCAGTGGACATAAGGAACTGTCAAACATTGAACCTATTCAAGAAAAAACTAAAGAGCTTCCTACTAGACCTAGAGCCTTATTCATTAGATGATTTTTAGGAATACTTTTTTTGACTATTGTTTCATTTTGTGTTACTGTTTCTTGAAAATGATGTAACATGTCTTTGAAATAAATACCAATTATTATTATTATTATTAATTTTATATTATTGAAATTTAATTACACAAATGGCAGATTTTTTTTGGATTAAAAGATGTCATTCATTAATGGAGAAACGGTATATGATGAAAAAAAAAAAAACTCACATCACATTGCATTACATAAATTTTTCATTTTGTGTTAACGAAAAAAAATTATTAAAAGGAAAATATTGCAATTCCTAAAACTTTTATGACATGAAATTTTCAAGCAGGTGTGTTTACAAAAATGGCTTCACGAAGCGAAAAATGTTTACTAAATTTTTTTTTAAGTTTATATTAATGAAGGAAGTACGAGAAAATTTTCTTAATTAATAATTGCCTATTTTCAGCCTTAAATTAAAACGATAAAAATTGTAGATAGAATTTCGGAAATAGGGAGTTTTTCAATAGAAATTTTTTCTTTGAGAATTTTTTTTTCGGATTTCTCAAATATTTATAATTTTCCATATTTCGGCAAAACTCCAAATATCTTTTTTTCATCTTGATTTCTTTATGACTTTTGAAATTTTTTTTATGCTACTAAACGCTCAGAATGTATTTCTCTAGACATCATTACGAATAGAATTAGCTAGCATACATATTTTTAGGAACAGTATCGTTTGTAATTCTAATATCTAATAATTGTGTCAGTTTCTTTGATTCTTCAATATGCTTATATATAGAGGTTATTTTTGTATTTTGACCATTTTCGTAACTTTGTCATGTTAATGTGATAATTTGGGAAATAAAGTAGTTATTATTATTATTATTATTATTATCCCCGACTTTTGCCTATACGCGTAGGATTTCTCCTCGCCGTCGGCTTCTCACTCCTCGCTAAGAGGAACATTCACTCATTCCCAGATATTTAAAATATCAGAAGGGTAGAGCTCGGTCGTGTCCGGTCCTTGTGGTCTCCCTGGTTCTCGTCGAACTTCTGGTCCACTTATACGTGATCCTTGGACCTGTCCTTCGCTTCCTAGGAATTTTCTCACTGTCCTTGCAGTACCTAAAAGAACAGCTTTTTGCATTATACTACATATATACTCACTGAGTCCCAGTTGCTTGATATTCCTCTTGAGATTTTTGGGCACTATTCCAGTTGTTGAGATGATAATTGGAATAGTTTTCGTTGATATCATTCCCCACTGGCTCTTCATCTGAAATTCGAGATCCCTATATTTTGAAATTTTTTCGACCTCCTTTTGTCGCAGGTTGTTGTTATTTAATTGTTGTTGTTATTTGGTATTGCTACGTCAACGAGTAATGCTGTCTTTTGATGTTTATCGACTAGTAATATATCTGGTCTATTGTGAGGGACTGTTTTATCAGTCAAAACTGTACGATCCCAGTACAGCTTATAGCGTTCGTTTTCCAGGATGGTCTCCGGTCGGTACTTGTAATATGGCATTTTTTCCGAATTAATTAGTTTTAATATGGTTGCCAATTCTTGGTGTGGTATCTTTCCTACTGCATCGTGTCTCTCTTTATATTTATTATTATTATTATTGATAATGATTTCGTTACAAGTTTTCTATCTATCCCCATTCCTCATTGCAATATTGACATGAACTAGTAATGTCCACAATTTTAGCCAATCAGAGGAACCCTACCCACGTAAATCATAAGAGTGTCATTCATCTCGAGCCATAAAATACAGTCCAAGATTCTATTGGCGTTCATACTGCAAAAAAGCGTAAACCTTTGGGAGGCGTTCCAAGAAGCATAATTCTATTTGAAAAACATCTATAACTAGAGCAAATCAAGCAATTTTCAAAAAATGTTTGCACCAATTCAAAACTCATAATATCACTGAACATTTAAGGATGAGTTACTTGAAATGAGAAGTCTCTCTAAAGCTGAATAGTCATTTAAAGAATGTGTTTAATTTCAAAGTTCAATTTTCGGAATACTATCGATTTTTTTTTTTGAAAATTAAGACGAGACCTTCAAGTTCACTATCACGTCATTGTTCACTCAAAAAATGAAATGAATCCGACCTGTATTTTGGTCTCAAAAATTCAGTTGAATAGCACTGAAATAGCAGTGGTATGAACAAGGTATTGAACACCCTTAAGGCCAGCTTTACAAGGGGCTACATCCCGAAATCATGGAGGGAGGCGAGGGTAGTATTCATACCCAAAGAGGGTCGACAAGGCTCCCCGGAGCCTAAATCCCATCGACCCATATGCCTCACCTCTTTTCTCCTGAAGACCATGGAGAAAATAATGTATAATATATAAGGGGAAGTTAAAAGCTCCACAGAAAACAGTTTGCTTATAGGGCGAGTAGATCTACTGTAGACGCCCTTCATCTTCTTCTTAGAGAGGTGGAAGGCACCCTCAACGCAAATGAGATTCTGCTTGCAATGTTCGGTGATATTGGTGGGGCCTTTGACAATACCCTACATACCTCCATATGCAATGCAGCCAAAAGGAAAGGGATAGAACCCTCCACTGTGATAAGTGTCAGACGCATTTCATTTTTATTGTGCTTTTTTATTATGTTTTTCTAAAGAAAACAAACTGTGTAAATCTATGGGAGATGATTACCCAATTATTAGGGGCCTGTAGCGATTCTTGTACATCTGAGGATTCGAAAAATCATCACTTGGAGAATCGGTCCTGGTTGAAGCAACTCTCCCGATTTCAGAGCGAGTTTAGTGTTATAGACATAAATATTGAAGGAATTTCTAAGGACAAATGCGATTTTTTGTCTAAATTCGCGAAGGTGATCCTTCTACAAGAAACCCACACGGCAACAGCGAAACAACTCCGTGAAAGAGGATTTATAACAGGTTATGTATTGATAGATTACCTTTTGAGTCCTGTTTATGGTCTAGCTTGTTATATTAAAAAATCATTAATTACTAATGTTGAATTGGTTCGGAAAGGTGGAGTTAACGGTGTGCTTTTTATAGCCTTCAAATTTTGTAATATTTTTGTCATCAATATTTACAAACCCCCTAATACTCTTTGGCCTAGAAATTTCGATGTCATTCTCCCTCATAATTCAATTCATTGTGGTGATTTCAATTGTCACCATTTGATGTGGGGCTATGAAGTTAATGACATGAATGGTATAGCATTAACTGAATGGATTGAAGATAATAATTTCAATCTGATTTTTGATGCAAAAGATAAACCAACTTTCCATTCTTCTAGATGGAATAGAGGATATAATCCAGATTTGTGTATAGTTTCTGGAGATACTGATTCTAAACCTCTTCCTGTTAGACGTAAGGTTCTCAATGATTTCCCACATAGCCAACACAGACCAATTTTAATTCGTATAGGAAATATTCTTCACATTAATGTTTCTTTACCTAAGGCTAGATGGAATTTCAAGGAAGCTCATTGGGATTGTTTCAAAAATAAAATCGATAGTGAGATGGTTTCGTCCATGTTCTCAGAATTATTTTAGGTTTGTGGGTGTAGTGAAAGCTGCTGCGAAAAAATTCGTCCCGAGGGGATATCGTCAGAAGTATATTCTTGGTTGGTCTCCTGAGAATCAAATGTTGTATGAGGACTATAAAAAATCACCGACTTCTCAAAAAGCGGAAGATTCATTGAAATCTTTGTATACAGGTCGTAAGAAAAATGGAATTCTGTTTTATCTAACATGAACTTCACTCATTCTAGTAGAAGTTCCTGGGATGTTCTACGGAAATTAGGTGAAGCTGCTCCTATTGTTGAATCAACTTCTAAAATTAATTCAGAATTAATTGCTCGTCGGCTTGTGGGCGTTTCTAATTCCGTAAAAATTTCCAGATCTGAGGTAAAAGAGATGAGGAAAAATTTACATAGGTTGAGATCATCGTCATCTGTTGTAGATGTTATTTTTCGTCCATTCAGTTTGGAAGAGTTGACATCTGCAATTAAATGCACAAAAACTAGAAAAGCTGCCGGTTTAGATGGAATCTATCCTGAATTCATGAAACATTTGGGGACGAAGGCCTTATCTTGGCTTTTGTCCTTCTATAATGATATATTGAGTTCAGGTAACTTTCCAAATGAATTTCGTAAAGCAGAAGTAATTGCTATTTTGAAGTCAGGTAAAAATTCTTCCGATCCAAGTAGTTATCGCCCGATAAGTCTTCTGAGTGTTCCTTTTAAAATCTTGGAAAGGTTGATTCTATTCAGGATTGAACCTTATGTTGAAGATGCTCTGCAAAATTGTCAAGGAGGTTTTAGGAAAAATAGAAATTGCTCCAATCAAGTACTTAGTTTAACTACCTTCATTGAATCAGGTTTCAATGATAAGTTGAAAACAGGAGCTGTCTTCGTAGATTTGTCCGCAGCTTACGACACTGTGTGGAAGGATGGTCTAATTAAAAAACTACATGGTCATTTTAACTGTGGAAAAATGATTCGTTTGATCGAAAACATGTTGTCTGATAGGAGACTTCGTGTTTTTGTTGATGATAAAAGTAGTAGTTTTAAAACATTGAATAATGGTCTTTCGCAGGGATCGGTTTTGTCTCCCATACTTTTTGATTTATATTTGTGTGATATCCCAGTTACTTCATCTGAGAAATTCATTTATGCCGATGATATTGCTCTTTTGTTTCGTCATTCTGATTTTGGAATTATTGAAAATACTTTCAATGAAGCTAAAAATTATGTAAAATTATTTTCTTGAGTGGCGCTTATGCCCTAATCCAAATAAAACAGAAGTATCCTGTTTTCATTTGAATAATCAACAAAAACACAGAAAATTGAGAGTAACTTTCAATATTTCCGTCTTGAATCATAATTTTGCCCCCAAGTATCTTGGAGTTAAACTTGATTCTTCTTTGAATTTCAAGGTTCACTTAGAAAATTTGCGTTTGAAATTGAAGTCGAGGAATAATATCCCCCAAAAATTAGCAGGATCTTCATGGGGTGCTGATGCCAACACTCTTCGTACAGCAGCCTTGGCCTTGGTTTTTTCTGATGCTGAATACTGTTGTTCTGTTTGGTTTAATAGTGCTCATGTTCATAAAATTTATGCACAGCTTAACGTTTCTATGAGAATTATTAGTGGGACTATTAGATCTATTTCTTTAGATTGGTTACCGGTGCTATCACATATAGTTCCGCCTCATATTCGTAGACAGGTTGCAGTCAAGAAATCTTGGGATAAATTTCATTTCTACCCGAACTCATTTCCAATTGTATCCTATTTCCCAGATTCTAGAACTGCTAGATTGAAATCACGCAAACCTTCATAGACTAATAACTTCTTTGAATCCAATGAAAGCGATAAGGAAATTTGGCGTTCGGGATGGACTTCTTCTAACGTCTTCAACAAAAGTCTTATCGTTGATCCCTCAGAAAAAGTTCTAGGTTTCAATCTTCCTAAGAAAATTTGGTCTATTTCAAATCGACTTAGAACTGGTCATGGTCGTTGTAATGGTACCCTCTTCAAATGGCATTTTATTGATAGCCCACTATGTGAGTGTGGTGTAGAAGAGACCATTGACCACTTGGTGAATGATTGTCCGATTTATAAATTTCATGATGGTTTCCAAGCTATTCATTCAGTTTCAGATTCTTTTTTAGAATGGGTAGTTAACTTCAAATCGATATAATGAAAACTAATATTTAGTTCTCCTTTCTGCTTCTTTTTTTTTTTTTTTTAAGGATCCAATTGGAAATTATAGAGTCGTCAACCGAAAAGAGAGGATGAAGAAAATTCTGTTTAGGTTGAAGAGGAAGTCCTTCAACATAAATTATGTCAGCTTATTCTGTAAACGTTTACACAAACCAGTCACTACACCGATACGGGGAGACAGAGTTTTTGCTGAGGTTTTTATCTGTTCTCTTGTAGTTTTCTTGTATCATACGTTGAAATGTATGATGCCCCGTTACATTTCCTCTGCTGAGACTGAGATTCATCGACACATATGCTTGATTGTTTGAAATTAATATTGTATTGCTCCTTCTCAAGAGAATATATATATATATATATATATATATATATATATATATATATATGTCTGGTGTAGGAATACGAGATCCGTATACAACCAAGTTATCAACGCTACGAGATCATGAGATCCGATGGCCGGATCTCGTTATGTATTTCGTTCATTTTCGGTATCCTAAGGTAGTATATATCATTCTGGCGAAGTTTAATTGGAGCTCATAGCGGTCACTAATTACATGCAAATTGTACAAATGAAGTTCGAGAGAATTGGCGCTGTCATCGAAAATGTATATCGTGGTAGAGGTGTCATACGAACTTTGAGAGATCCGTAAAATGCAACACTGTGTGGATCTCGGAAAGTCGAAATTTTTTATCACTTTGAAGAATTAAATACATACCTATTATGCATGTCGGGTTGATTCACGTACGTGAATGTTTCCGAGAAGGGTTTGAAGAGACACAGGTATATTTCGCTCCTTGGGATTCGAATTCTCGACGACGCTTGATAGTCTTACTAGCGCAGTTTGAGCTGTTTTTCCGATAAGTGTATTTGAAATGAGTTTCTACCAGAAGGTTTTTATTGGGAATTTCTAACTTCTGAATGTACATGTTCAAATACATCATAAAAGTGAAATTGACCGAAATTAATAGAAGTTCATATCTAATAACCGAAAACTAACACTTTTTGAAAGATATGTATTGAAGTGCTTTATCTTTATAAGAAGAAATATCACTTTTTTTCAGAATCAATAATATAAATGAAATCCTTCAAGACGTACCATTCTTTTCCATAAAAAAGAAAAATATTGAGTGTTCATACATCTGCATAAAATTGTGGTAGGCTTTGCGCAAAAAAAAATTATTGGTAGAGCTCAAATTGAGGAGATTGAATGTTGAATTGATTTTATGAAATAAAACACACTCGATTCGCCGAATGTTTACGACTCTTTGAAAACCTGTAGATGTGAGTCAATAGATGTTTGTCTTGGATTTTGTTATTGTTAATTTATAATTGCAAGAATGGATATCATCATTACGGATGGCATGCCAATTTGTTTGAGACCAAAAGTGAAATCGGTGATTTTTTTTTTAAGGAAAAGTTGTGTTACATTTTCTCAAGAAATATTTTCCATGAAAATTGAGATGTTACATTAGCCTACTGAAGAGGATTATGTTTTCAACAACGAACGGAAGTACCTACTGAAAATAAATGTAGGGAAAACGTAAAATATCATAACTTGGACAGGTACTAAACGATTTCGAATAACACACGGCAGATTGTAGATATCGTTAAAAAGCTTCAATATAATTTCTCATATATAACCAATATTCGTGTATGTTTTTTTGGGGAAAATTTGGGATTGTTGAATTCAATTTCCATTGCTTTGTTGTAATTTTCAATAAGTAAATTGTATGGGAAGAAGATTCCTTCTCACTTGGTGTTCCCCAAGAACCTCCTCTTCTTTTTTGAAGAATTGATTTTTCTCTAGAAGACGAATGACAATTAAAATGAATTTAATGCAAATATAGGTGCTAAATCTTTTCTCTTCTGATTTACAGGGTGTTGAAGATGAAAATATTTCTAACAAGTTACTACAAATTTGAGCCCAATAATTGTATCGAAAACATCAGTTTTTATTAGAACATCTTCATCGAATTGCTTGAATTCCAATTTCAAAAGAATCAAATCTTAAAATTCCGTTATCCATTTATCACCAAGTTTATGTATCAAGATTATTTTTCAAAAACAATCAAATAATGTTGTCACCACATTTGTCTTTAACAATTTTTTAAACAACGAATAAAATTGGTACTAGGACTACTAATTCGTACTTATTGAACGCGGCGCTAAAATAGTTAGCGGCGGGCATGTTTAACAGAGTACCCACCCTATACAAAGGTATAGTTTTTCTATTATTTCGTTTTTTTTCCAGCTCATATGTTATTTCTAGAATATTTCCTTTATATCACGTAGTGGTTGGAGGACATCAAAGATTACATACGAGAAATTAACAGAAAATAAAATTCATTCGTCATCAAGGAAATTTGATGGTGGTAGATGAAAGTGGGCTTAATACATATATGACAAGACATATGACATATATGTCAGGTGAGCATGGTAGTTACCATGCTCACCTGACGAAGTCACAACAATTGTTTCGTCATGATAACATGACTTCGTCAGGTGAGCATGGTAGTTACCATGCTCACCTGACGAAGTCATGTTATCATGACGAAACAATTGTTGTGAAAATAAATATATAAAGCGGAAATAAGTTATTTTACTTTTTAATCATTAATAATTTTAAGTTCTATCATATATCTACGAGGTGTCCTAAATTTGATCTTCACTGAAAGCATCTCGAAAACTATAAGACAGAGAAAAATATTCAAGAATCATAGATATCTCGATTCTCGAGTTACAGGGCGTTTCTGAAAAATAATTGTTTTGAATATTTCGGTATATCTTGGTTTGTGTTCGAGATATTCAAAAAATTCTGGAACGTATTTTTCAGGAGGTTTGATGATTTATTATATGATACTCATAACAAATCATAGAAATTAATTATCGTTTTGTACATAGTAGAGTACATAGAAAAAGTTGGTGTTTCCTAAAAATTTCCATTTAAAAACGCAGTTCTTTAGCCCCAGATTTGTCGAAAATTATTCCGTTATCGTTTTTCCAAAAATGTCAACTGTTTGGAAGAAATTGAAATTTTCGTCTGAATTTTTTCATGGGACACCCTATATATGTCATTCATTTGGAGATGTAATTCATTTCGTGTTCATCGTAAAATTGTAATCCAGTCATATAGGGTGTCCTATTTTAAAAATACCTACACTCCTTCATTTATTTAACAATATTTCATTTTTAATTAAATGGGAAAACCCTATATATTACATAATAACAATAACACGATGGGTACAAAGTATATTGAATCTCGAAATAAATGAAAAATATTTACAGGGTGAGTCAAAAATGCTCGATCGGTCGATAATTCCGGTAAATTTTGGAACAAATCAAAGAAATCATCGAAATATTTAAAACATATTCAGGCAAAATGAAATGGAGACCATGTGAACAAACAGAAATATAGTTCATGAAATTTTAGCCTAGTGAGTAGTATTCAAATTTTATTTGGACAATTTGTGCCTAAAATGAAATATTTTCAAAATGCTTCGCATTTCATGTTTTGTACTGGGACTGGCAGTATGCTTTTCCCGCATACAATTTCAAGGTATAAGATTACTTAACTCTATATCACACCAAATAATAATATCAATTGAAGATAAGCCAAATCAAAGAAATCAGCAAAATAGACCACTTGAACTAACAGAAACAAACACAATTATCTTAGGGAGTTCGCAATGACTTCATATTTTCAGCTGAAAAAGTGTCATCGAAATTATTTATCGCTTATGTGAACTGCTCAGATGTCTTGAATCTTTTTTCAATTCGAACTGCAATTATTAAAAAAGTTTGCAGACATCTGAGCAGATCATATGAGCGATAAGTATTGATGACACATTTTCAGCTGAAAATATGCAGTCATTTCAAACTCCCTAAGAGAATTCTGACTATATTTCTGTTTGTTCAAGTGGTCTCCATTTCATTTTGTCCAAATATCAGTACAGAACACGAAATGAATGACAAATATATAGGGCGCCCATAAATTTGTAGAAGACTTAAATATTTTTTGGGAATTCAAAAAAAAATTAATCCTTCAATTAAGTCGAACGCTTTCCAAGATGATATTCAATTGAAACCATCAAAACCATGAAATTTTTCGAAGAAAATGACCTTTGTCAAAAAGTACTATAGATGAATGATTGCAAATGGGGTATTATATAAAAATTGGCATTCCCATTTGAAAAATAAGGAGGTATCGTGTTTCACCACTTGCAGACCGTCCTATAGAGTCAAAAATAATTTAAGCTTATGCGATGAGTGCTGTCGATTCCGTCAAAGTTTGAATAATTTTCCTAGTCCAAAATTAACAGGAGTTATCGACCGATCGAGCACTATGGACTCACCTTGAATAAGGTGTCCCATCAGAACGGTGTCCCATGTTTGAAATGGATAACTTAATTTTTTCGATTGAATATATTTCAGTATATTTCATTTATTTCGAGATCGAATTCATATTTTGTTCATTGTATAGTTTTAGTCAAGTCTTATGTAGGGTATTCATTTGAAAAAGACCTACTATCCTCTATATCTCTGAAACAGTTATTAATTTCTATGATGTTTCATGCATAAAATATGAACCATAATATCACTGAAACAACACAAAATGAATTAAATCTCAAAATAAGTAAAAGTTATTCATATAAAAGGTGTTCTATCAAAACAGTGAAAACAAAAAACTCAATATCTTTGAAACGGATGACATTTTTCGAAAAATAACTGGATTCTTCAAGACAAATCTGCGGACAAAAAACTGCGTTGAAAAATATGAGGTGTCCCATTCAGAAACATCAACTTTGCTCTGTGTCTCTAAAATTAATTAATTTCTATGATATGTTATCAGCATCATATGATCTGTTACCAGTATCATATGATCTGTTACCAGTATCATATGATCTGTTACCAGTATCATATAAACCATAAAAATTACTGAAAAAAATATTTTAGAATGTTTTTAATATCTCCAACAGAAACCAAAATATTGCGAAATATTTGTAACATTAACTTCAGAACGAAGCAAGATATCTATGATCAGTTTTCTGATATCATCTGATTATTTCGAAAGTAGAAATCAGGGACGGAGGTCCTTGAAGATTTTTTCAAGTCTTATGAGTCTCGAGATATTTTCAGTGAGCATCGAATTTAGGACACCCAGTACGTAACTGTCCGTAAACTATGGTGCCAAATTCAGAAAAAAAAAATTCCTTGAAAAATAAATGAGACTCCTAATTTTGTTTCCAGAAATCGATCATTGCAGAGGATATAAAAAATTGAAAGTAATTTTACACATTACTTTCACAATTCTCAAAATTTTTCAATTGAATTTGAAAGTACGTTTGTGTTCAAAAGGTGCTTCATTTTGAACAAATAATCACACTTTCAGATGCCACCAGTGGCTCACAAGAAGGACATCATGGTTCCTTTTCTTCTCTATTTTTCAAGCCACTGGTAAAATCAGAAAAATTTCGCTTTCTTTATTCAATTTTCGGTAAAAAATATATATTTATTCGGATCCGGAAAAACTAACCGTTTAGAAGATGATTGAAAAATTATGGAAATTTCACAATTAACCAATAGAAATTACTTATAAATTATATTATTCTCTGCAACGAATGGTTTTTGAGGAAAAAACATTAAAAAAGTCTTATTTATTTTTCAATGGGAATATTCTATATCAATTTGGAACCATTGTTAAGGGACACCCTATGTATTCAAACAATCGGAGTTTCATGTGAATTTGTTCTACTCGAAATGAAACATGTTCCTATTCTTCACGATTAATTGATAAAAACATTTTTTTATTATTATCTTAGAAATATGTTCCGTATATACCAAAAAGGTTTATTAACACTACGTTTGAATTATGTCATAAATATTTATTAGGACTTGAAGGTTACGTAACAGAATATCAAACCATAATAATTATTCTGTGGCTCGAAAGTTATGGCGCTTGAATATTTTCGTATTTTCCGGAAAATATCATGCAGAGAATTAACAAAACGTTTGACGGCCTATTCTGAAAAATTGATGGACACTCTGTATATGAACGTTTTAGGAAAAGAAGCAATAGTTAGTGTTATGAATAATATTGACGTGTCTCCATTCTAACACATCGGCCTTAAGTGGTGACGTAACATCTCGAAGAAAGGCCGATATGCAGGGGGACACTTCAAGCGTTGGCAGGTATAACCCAATTTGCCCAGACGAAGATAACTTTTAACGCATTCATATCAGTTTTTTAACTTAACACTATCAACATTTGGTCCGCCAGCCGATAGGAAACTTCAGTCATGATACTATACACGACCTACGGCTCACGGTGTTAGCGACTGTGTAGAAAGAAAGAATACCTGACATTCGGTCTCTTCTTGATACATACACGGTCAACCGAAGCAGTTTGAGACCCCCTAAGCATTTTGTTTGCGCGGGAATGATTATGTTTTCACAGTTTTGTATTGTTGTGACATTATTTAATTATTGAATAATAGGAATTATATTATCGAATCTCTGATGTTTCAGTGAAATCTTCTGGGACCTATGTACAATAATGTATGAAATTAATGGTTAATTATCAGGTGTGTGAATAAGTCTTTCCCGTTTTTTGTAAGAGATGGCGCCACCAATACTGTGCGAGTATTTAATGGTTACATATGTCATAATCAAAGCTTATTCATCTGTCAACAATTCCACACTAACACATTAGTTGAAATTTTTTCGCATCATAAATTTTTGAAATCGTGAAAATGTCGAAATTTGAGCCGAGTCGACGTCATTTGCGGGAAGTTTCACTTTATTGGTTCAATTTGAAGAAATCTGCTGCCGAGGTGCATCGGTTGCTTCAGGAAGCTTATGGAGAAGGTTGTGTCGATGATTCAAGTGTTCGCGGATGGTTTCGACGCTTCAAAAGTGGCGATTTCGACGTGGAAGACAAGGAGCGTTCCGGGCGGCCGCAAATCTTTGAAGATCAAGAATTGGCGACTTTGCTTGATGAAGATTCGTGTCAAACGCAAGAAGAACTTGCTGAAGCATTGGGAGTTGACCGAACAACCATTTCCAAGCGTTTGAAAGCCATGGGAATGATCCAAAAGCAAGGAATTGGGTGCCGTAAGAACTGAAGCTGAGAGACGTCGAACGGCGTTTTTTCACTTGCGAACAGCTGCTTCAGCGACATAAAAGAAAGGGTTTTCTGCATCGTATCGTGACTGGCGATGAAAAGTGGATCCGTTACGATAATCAGAAGCGAAGAAAATCATGGGGACTACCCGGCCATGCATCATCATCGACGGCCAAGCCAAATATTCATGGCGCCAAGCTCATGCTCTGTATATGGTGGAACCAGCTAGGTGTGGTTTACTATGAGCTTCTGAAACCGACTGAAAGGATCACAGGCGAGGTCTATCGACGACAATTGATGCGTTTGAGCCGCGCACTGCGAGAAAAACGGCCACAATACTCCGACAGGCACGACAAAGTTATTTTGCAACATGACAATGCTCGCCCACATGTTGCACAGCCGGTGAAAACATACTTAGAAACGCTCAAATGGGAAGTCCTATACCACCCGCCGTATAGTCCAGACATTGCTCCGTCTGATTACCATCTCTTCAGATCGATGACGCATGGCCTGGCTGACCAGCACTTCCATTCCTACGAGGAAGCCAAAAAATGGGTGGATGACTGGATAGAGGCCAAACCGGTCGAATTTTTTCGCAACGGGATTCGTATGTTGCCAGAAAGATGGGGAAAAGTTGTAGCTAGCGATGGCCAATACTTTCAATAATTCATTTGTAACCATTTCTTCACAATAAAGGCTCAAAATTTGAAAAAAAAACGGGAAAGGCTTATTCACACACCTTATATAAAATATCAGGTTCACTGAATAATGTATTCGTACCGTTCAAAGATATTGAGTGATTGATGATATATCTTGGCCATCGCATTGTGTCTGTCCATATAGTCCCTGGGAGCCATAACCGAACATGATGACGTCAAGTGCTGAATAGACTCGGGAGCCTGAAAGCACCTTCTGCATCGGTCAGAGGGGATATCTTGTTTGGCTATATGTTTCAGGTACATTCTAGTAGGCATCACCTGGTCCTGTATTGCTATCAGCCTCCCCTCTGTTTCCGGTAAAAGGTATCCAGCACGTAAGTATGACAGTGATTCGACCTCATTAACATGTTCACTTTTCAGGAGAGAAGCATATCTACCATGAAGAGCCTTGGACTTCCATTCTTCGATCAACTCATCACTCGAGCGCCCGGAGAGCCGATCAGCCCGATTAGACAGTCCAAGAGCCGAACAGTTTTCGTCGGCCCGGCAGATAGCCTGCAAAAAAGGTGAGTCACTTTCATGAAAATAACCCCTTAAGGAATCAATATGTTTGTCATGTGCAGCCTCCAAGTTGAGTAATCCTCTTCCTCCCTGTTGTCTCTTAAGATATAGTCTGATGTTAGATGAATGCGGATGGTGGACTCCATATCTCGTGAGCGTAGCTCTTACCGCTCTATCCATCTCGCGGAGCTCTGTTCTCGACCAGGTCAGCACACCAAACGAGTACATCATACTAGGAATCGCCCAGATGTTAACAGCGGTAAAAAATGCTTTGGAATTGAGTCCTGTTTTCATCAGGAGTCTTGGTCTGGCATATAGTTTATCCTTAAACATCTTTTTCATCTCCGAGGTTCTAATCTCCAAAGCTTGGTTGATTCCCAAATACTTGTAGGTGCCATCATCGTCTAGAGCCGGTATTGTGACATTATTAATTAGGGTCTGGTGTTGCGTTTCTTGAATTTTTCCCCTTTTTACCTCAAGCACTGCACACTTTTCAATTCCCAATTGCATATTTATTGATTCGCTAAATGCTGCTACAATCTCAAGTAATCTTCTCAGTTGTTCCATACTTATATATATATAATCTGTATCCCATTTGATACCTTTCGGTGTATGGGTTTCATTATCTACATTTTCCAACTTAACAATAACTTAAGAATAATTCTAATTTGATTCAATGAATTTCTTCCATTCTGTCCTATTTGATGTCATCATCTCAGCTTCCCTGACGCTTTTCCCTCTTTTCTTTATTTCCTCCTCTACCATATCCTCCCATGTTTGTTGCGGTCTCCCCCTTTTTGCCTTTTTCTCGACTTTTGCCTCCCATATTTGTTTGATTGGTCTCTCCTCCTCCATACGATGTAAGTGTCCCCACCATCCCAACTGCCTCTCACCCACAAACCTTTCCAATGATTTTATCCCCAATTCACCTCTTATGTCGTCATTTCTCCTTCTGTCCATCCTTGTAACCCCCTTCACTCCTCTCAAAAATTTCATTTCTACTGCCTGTAGTTTACTCCTCATTCTCCTTGTTGTGTTCCAAGTTTCACATCCATACGACAGAACAGGTCTGAATATCGACTTAAACACGGTCATTTTAGTTTTCTCTTCGACTTCAGTTCTTCTTAGGAATTTCCTATTAATTGTGTGGTATAATCTGCCGGCTTTTTCAATTCTCTCGTTAATCTCCCTTTCTTGGCTTCCCGTATTTTCTATGTTCACTCCTAAATATCTGAAACATTTCACCTTTTCAACTTCCTCTCCCTCAATTTCCAATCTCCAATCATCCTCCCGTTCATCGTTCACTTCCATCACTTTTGTCTTTCTTCTATTTATTTCCATCCCATATTTTCTCAGTATTCCATTCCATATATCCAAATTTCCCTGTATACTCCTCCTTGTTCCTGCCATCAATACGATGTCATCCGCAAAGGCACATTCTGATATTACAACTCTTCTTAAGTTCTTAAAACCAATTGTAAGCTTCTCTGTTCTCTCCTTTGCTTCTCTGATTATCTCATCCAAAAACAGTATAAACAATGTCGGACTCAGCACTCCACCCTGCCTCAGTCCCTCCTTTGTCTCAAATAACTCCGACTTCATATTTCTGACAATAACACAGTTCAAGCTTTCACAATAAACACTTTTAATAGACTCCACCAAATTTCTGTTTATCCCTCTTGTTTTCAATATATCCCACATTTTCGATCTACTAACCCTGTCAAAAGCTTTCACCAGATCTATAAATACAAAATA
Source organism: Harmonia axyridis (assembly GCF_914767665.1). Lineage (NCBI taxonomy): Eukaryota > Metazoa > Arthropoda > Insecta > Coleoptera > Coccinellidae > Harmonia > Harmonia axyridis. The sequence goes on from NC_059504.1 coordinate 30,284,780, forward strand.
AGCCTTTCTTCCACTTCTTTTCATCTTATGAATGGTCTGTTTCAGAGTGAAAATGTGGTCTTGTATACTTCTCCCTCTCATAAACCCACTCTGAGCTTTATCTAGTGTGTCCTCTGTGCTTATTTTTAGTCTACTCTCCAATATCGCTTCGTATACTTTGAGAGCTGTACATAGCAAGTTTATACCTCTATAATTATCACATTTCTTTCTGTCCCCATTCTTGTAAGCTGGTACTATCATCGCCATTTTCCAATCTTGTGGTATTTCTTTCGAATTCCATGCTTTCTGACATATTTCCCTGAATACATTTATACCTTTTTCTCCCATGTTCTTCATCATTTCCGGTGTAATTCTATCGTATCCTGCAGCTTTTCCATTCTTGACTCTTCTGAGAGCTACCTTAACCTCTTCAATGCTTATCAAGTCTTCCCCTTCGTCCTCTCATCGCTTATCTTTTTTTTGTGTATCTACTTTTTTGACTTCATTTCCCTTCAGTAATTCAATGAAGTGTTCCTTCCATCTTTCCATTATTTCCTTCTCTCCCACAAGCAATCTGTTTCTTTTACACTTGATCGATGTATTGTCAACCTTCTCCCCCTTCCTCATATTTTTCATGACTCTGTAAAAAAGCTTTCTATTTTCCGTGTAATTTTTCTCCATTCTCTCTCCAAAATCTCTCCATGTTTTCTCCTTTTCTTCCAGTGTTACTTGCTTAACTCTCTTCCTTTGTTCTTTATATTTCCGATAATTACATGCATTTCTATTCTTTAGATATTTCTTCCACAATATTTTCTTCATTTTAATTTGTCTCTTCAAGTTGTCATTCCACCAGGCTGTGCCCCTTCTGTTTCTCCCAATTTTAACACTACCACACACTCTTTTTGCTGATTCCATTAGTATATTCTTGAACCTTCCCCATACTTCCTCCACTCCCTCCTCAACTCCTATTTCCACCCTAGTCATATTCTCTTCTACATCTTTCCTGTATTCTTCTGCTACACTCATTTCTCTCAGTTTATAGCTTTTTATATTTTCATATCCTTCATTAAGTTGCCTATGTTCGACCTTCTCTTTTCCTTCACTCATTATCTTTGCTACAAGCATATAATGGTCACTTCCTATTTCCGCTCCCCTGTGCACTCTTACATCTGCGATGTCCCTTCTATTATCTCTTTCTACTAAGAAGTAATCTATTATTGATCTATCGTCAACGTTATGTCCATGCCTTGTGTACCTATGTACATCTTTATGCTCAAAGAATGTATTCGAAACTATCATATTATTCATCCTGCAGTACTCAATAAGTCTTTCTCCGTTGTTCGTTTTCTTTGTTTCTCCATATTTACCGACGATCCCATCTCTTCCTCCTCCTATTCCAACCCTGCTATTAAAATCTCCACACACCACGATTTTTCCCCTGCATTCCTCTGTTACCATGTTCAATTCTTCCCAAAATTTGTTCTTATCCTCCACCTTTGCGTCTTCATTTGGTCCATATGCTACTATTATGTTCCACAACTCGGATTTTTCTCTCCTCAGACGTACCTTCAATAGTCTCTCCGAACATACCTGCCAGTGTTCCACATATTTTCTCCAATTCTTGTCAATTATGCATCCCACGCCTGCCGCTCCATGTTGTTCATATTTCACTCCTCCGTAAATCATTAAATGATCACCCCTCATCACTTGCTCTCCTATTCCTTTCTTCTTTGTTTCTGTCACCGTTAATATTTTTATATATCATACCTCTCCAATTCCTGTATTAGCTCGTCCTCTCTGCCTTTTATACCTCTCACATTCCAGGTTGCCAACTTCCAGTTATCTCTCCCTTTTTTCTCTTTTACTTCTCTAGTTTCCTTACTCATTTCTTCCATTTGTGTTTTCCTATACTCATATTCCTTTCCTCGCTTTGTCTCCATCTTAATAATCAGCCGTCCTTTATCTATCCCTATTGGTTTTTTGAACTCTGACCCAGGTCAGATTTCTTCAGAACTTCTTGTTCCTTTACACCTTGTTCTCTTTCATCCCATACAAAAACCTTCTCTTCTATGAACAATTTTCTGTGTCCAACCCTCACATTCTTCCCTCTTTTCTTCTCCTCCTTGCTTATTTCCACAATCTGATTTTGTATCTTCCTCTCCTTCGCTGTCAGATCGTTATCAATAAAGATATCTTTTCCCTTTAACATTTGTTTCTTTCTCATTATATTCTGTTTCTGTTCCCAGCTTTCAACTTCAGCAACTATCATTTCATTTTCCTTTCCTCGATTTATTTTATATGCCTTAGCTATGTTTACCTTTATCTTCAGCTCCTCATTGATGAATTTTTCGATCTTTTCCCTTTCATTTCCATCACTTGTTTTTAATTTTTTCACAACTATATTATTCTTCCTTTTCAGTCTTTCTTCTCGGTCTACTTTATCCTCCAAATTCCTTATTCTACTTTCTAGTTCTCTCTTTTCATTTTCCCACTGACTTTCCCTAACCTGCATTTCCTTCCTCAATTTATTCATCTCTAATTTTACTTCCTCCGTATTTCTTCGCATCTCCAATTTCATCTGCTCCATCATATTCTCAAACATTGCCTTCAAACTCTCGACTTCCATATCTTTTCCCTTATTTTTGATGTTGGGTGACCTTATTACCTTTTTTGACTTTGCGAAAATATCTTCCTCTTCTTCTTCACTTCTACTTCTTTTGTAATCGCCCTTGTTCATTAGAGATGTCGAGTTACAACACTCTCTTCAGAATTCACAAATCTCGTTCCGCTACCTCTGTGCGTCGAGAGCACTGTTGCGCCGCCGCCGGTCCCCTACTCGATTCAGGTCCCGACCCGATACTCTCGCTAGCGCTTCAGTTGCATAAAACCTATGATTTCAATCTCTGTTATTGTTTAGTTTATTTTAACCTCAATCTTTTAAGTCTATATTTTCCTTCTTTATATTCTTACTATGAAATATCTCATCAACTGCCTTTATCACCACCTGAGAATTCCAGCTTTCTCTCACTTCTCCACACGTCTTTTCAAATTCACTCACTTTTCCACCAATTATCGCTTTCTTGACACGACCGTACTTATCGGTTTGGCGCCAAGTTGTTCCATACTTGCGGCGTATATTTTCAGGTCATCCATGTACAAATTATGATTGGTTCTTATATTCTGTTGTTTGTCTATGACATAGCCGTACTTTGTGTTATTGAGCAGCATGCTCAGGGGGTTCAATGCAAGGCAAAACCAGACAGGGCTGAGCGAATCACCTTGGAATATACCCCGTTGAATTCGGATCTCGTCTGACGTCTCCAAAAGATCCCCGGCTCGTATCTGAAGTGATGTTTTCCATGTCTTCATGAGGCCCTCCAAAGCAGTTATGATGTTATCTGCTATTTCGAGCATCCTCAGCACCCTCAGCAGCCAAGAATGTGGGATGGAGTCAAATGCCTTCCTATAATCAACCCATGCTACAGATATATTTCTCAGCCTTTTGCGGGCCTGCTTGGTCAGGATATAATCGACCACTAAGAGTTCCTTACTTCCTTTTGTCTTCATTCGGCATCCGCTCTGTTCCTCAGCCATCAAGTTATTCTGCCTGAGGTGGTCGCCTATATATTTAGCTAGAATTGATGTAAAGATTTTATATACGGAGGGTAAGTATGTGATAGGCCTGTAATTTTCAGGGTTCCTACTGTCTCCCTTTTTTTTAATCAGATGCGTTATCCCTTTCGTAAAGAAGTTAGGTATACCAGAGGGATCCGAGAGTGCCGCCTGGAAGATTTCCGACAATGGTCCATGGACACTTGAGAGGTGCTTCCACCAGTAATTGTGGAGTCCGTCCGCACCAGGAGCTGCCCAATTGTTCAGACCTTTCAGGGCTTCAGTTATGTCTGCCGCTTCAATTCTTAGGTCCTGCATTTGTGCTCGTGGGATTGTCTCCTGTGCCTCTTCTATCCAGTACGCTTGATCGTCGTAGGTAACGTTTTCGGACCAGATCTTACTCCAATACTGGTGGGCGGTCTTAGAGTCGAGATGGCCCTCCGCATGTTCTTTTTTCTGTTCGAGGTTCCGGAAGAACTGTTTTTGGTTCTTGAAAAAAAGTCTGTTGTTGTTGTGTCGCTTTACCTTCTCATTGTAGCGCCGAATACGAAGCCCTAACACTTTTATTTTTTGTTTCATAGTGTCACACCTGAGCGAAATCTTTTCCCCGAACATGGGATCCCGGCGTTTAATACGGAATTCAGAGGCCACCTTTCGGACCGCTTTGACCACTCTAGTTGACGGTGCGGGGTTTCTCAGGTAAGTATGGACAATACCAATTTTTTTCCTTAACCTTGTTATCTCCCTTTGCAGCCGGGCTTTCCAAGGAGGGATTGAGGACTCCATCGTATGATGATGGGCATTCCGTTGTTGGAGCTTTTGTCCATTCATCTCGCATATAGTGGCGGCTCCGGCATATACTACACTTACCACCTGCTCCAATGTTTTCACATTATTCAGATGTTTCGGGAGCGTTGTGTTCAGCGATTGAAGTCTCTCAAGGACCGCTCTCGAGTAATCGAGCTTAGGTATTCTTGGTCTACATTCTGGCGTCATTCCTGAGTAGCTCATCAGATTACGTAGAAACGCTCTCTCCACCTCATCATTCTGCACCCTGTCCACAAAAAGACCACTCCTTCTCACCCGTACCGACGACCTGCGAGCCTCGACTGGCTGTTCAACAGTAAGCTGAACAGTCGGAAAGCAAGTATTCTTGATTATCTCAAGTTCGGCCTGAGACAGCTTCTGGTTAGCAAGAATCCATCTCACACGATTGGAGAGCAGCTGGACGTAGGCTGGTCTGGTCGGGTATATATCCCTCCAAGTTTCCAGTAGAAGCTGTCTGTATGTCCTGTCAGACCGTGCAGCAAGATACTGAGCAATATAATGTGCGCGCATTAATAAATAATTCTCATCCAAAGTCCATCGCGTTCGCCTATCCCACTGTGGCCCAATAGCGGAGCGAGCTGGGGGCTCGCTCAAACTAATTGAGCTATCCCTTCGCTGGGTTGCAGGAATTAGCCTTGCGGTTCCTTCTCGGAGGGGTGCGCCGCTCGCTCCACACAAACCTCCTACAGGCCAATCATCCTGACGGTTCCGAAGAGAGCCAGCCTGAGACTCCCTACCGCCCTGGTGTCTACTTCTCGTTATAGGGGCTGAATATAAGTTATCCCTCAAAGGCTGCCAACCT
>NC_059504.1:30295000-30305000 GCF_914767665.1 Harmonia axyridis
TATTGTGCTGTCAGTGTACAGACCATGCAGTGCGGCAAGTGACATAGAGGTGTTTCTATCACAACTAGAAAAAGTTCTTGCTGTGATTATTGAGGAAAACAAATTCATCATTGTGGCTGGAGATTTCAATATTGACATTTTGGAGAATACTAGTAAAAGGTCGGATTTCCTTACATTATTGTGTTTATACCAACTTTTTCCCACAATAAATGTTCCTACTAGGGTTACAAGTTGTACAAGTACTTGCTTAGATAATATTTTTGTTAATTTTAATGCTGATTCAGAAGTGCTCAGTACTACTGTTTCAGATCATTTCGGACAAAAAATAAGTTTTACTGTCATGAGTAAAGAAAATAATAACAATAGGTTAGTCTATCGTAGATTTTATAATGAAGAGGATAAAATTAATTTCTGTGATGGTCTGAAACAGGAGGACTGGCAAGCAGTATTTTCGATTGAAGAATCTAATATTGATTTACAGTGGGAGTCTTTTATGAAATCCTTTTTTTTAATATTTGAGGAGCATTTTCCATTGAAATTGGTTAAATTGGGTAAAAAGAATTTGAAAAATTATTATGACACAAAGGAGGTTAGGGAGAGTAAGCGTAAATTAGACATTTTGCTCACTTTAAAATCACATGATAGTTCTTGTAAAGCTTTATACAATATTGAAAAACAAAATTATGATAAACTCCTCACAGCAGCTAGGACCGATTTCTATAATGTGAAAATTCAGTCATCGGACAATAAAAATAAAACAATGTGGTCGATTTGTAATGATATTACAGAAAGTAAAAATAAAAATAAATTTTTTAGTGAAGGTCCTGATAGTATAGCTGAAAAATATAATAAGTTCTTAGTTGATAAAATTCCCATTATGCTAAGTGATTTGGGTGATGAGGTCTTTTCTTGTAATTTACCAAACAACCCCAGGTCAATTGATTTACATCCAACTAATCCTAATGAAATAGTCGAAATAATTAATAAAATAAAGAATAAATACTGTAGTGGCGATGATGGTATACCTGTCAATATTATGAAATATTGTGCAGATGAGATAAAGGGTGTCATTTCATATATAGTCAACAATTCTCTTAAGTTTGGAATTTTTCCTAAGAATTTGAAATTAGCGTTGATAAAACCCATTTATAAAAAAGGAGATGATACTTGTTTTGAAAGTTACAGACCTATCAGTATACTGTCCAGTTTTTCCAAAATATTTGAGCATGTAATGTGTGAAAGACTGTTGATATTTATGAAGGAGTGCAATCTGTTTAATGACTCTCAGCATGGCTACTTGGAGGGTCGATCTGTTCAGACTGCATTATATCAGTTTACGGAAAGGGTTATAGGACTTCTGGAGGAGGATAAACTTGGGTTGGGTTTATTTGTTGATCTGGCGAGTGCTTATGACTGTTTGTTCAGACCTTTTCTTTTAATAAAACTTGATAAGCTGGGTATTAGAGGTAGTGCAAAAGACTGGATAGCTTCATATCTTTCCGAGCGATCGCAGAGAGTGTCTATTGTTAAAAATGGCAAAGATGTAAAGTCAGATATAATTGAATCAAATTATGGGGTACCTCAAGGCAGTGTTATAGGACCCATCCTATTCATAATTTTTATAATAGATATATGTGATGTTATTGAAGACATCCTAAAATTGTTAACTTCTTTTGTTGATGACACAAATTTGATGATTGGTGGAAATGATTTTGATGATATCAAGGCAAAAACACTCTCAATTTATAATGAATTAAAATCGTGGTTTACAAAGAACAAATTATTAATGAATGAAAATAAAACATCAGCTGTGCTATTTAGCACAAGCAGATCGCAGAAAATGAGGGAAAATGTGTTGGATTTAAAAGGTTGTAATGTCAAGATTGAAGAGTCAATTAAATTTTTGGGGGTATATTTGGATGGTTTCCTTAAATGGTCATATCACATAGATTACCTGTCAGGGAAGCTATGTCGTGTAGGATTTGGAATCAGAACATTATCAAGGTATTTGAGTCTAAATAATTTGAAAACAGTTTATTTTGCAAATTTTGAATGCCTTTTAAGATATGGAATTATATTTTGGGGATCAAGCTCAGAGGTCAATAAATTGTTTGTGTTACAAAAAAGGGTGATGAGGTATATTTTTAAAATGACTTCAATTCAATCATGTAGGGGATTATTTAAGAGAAATAAAATGTTAACAATTTTTGGTATTTATGTATTAGAATGTTTGCTTTTCTTTTTCAAGAACAAAGATATTTTTTCAGTTCACACAATTAAAAGTATTTACCCTTTAAGATCGCAGAACTTACATTATCCTATACATAGGTTATCTCTATCAGAAAAGCACCCATCTTACATGTGTATTAAATTGTATAATAAACTACCTGATAGTATAAAACAGATGGATGATTTTAAGAATTTCAAGAAAAATGTCAGAGAATATTTGATTTGTTTGGAACCATATTGTCTTAATGATTATTTGAGTTAATTTTAGTATTTTTGTGAATTTTGGCAATTTGACACTATTTCTTTTATGTATAGTACACTGTACAGACATGATATGAAATAAAGAGTATTATTATTATTATTATTATATATATATATATATATATATCGGGTGTCCCAAGGTGAGTGGCCTATTAGATTATTATGGAAACTATTGATGGTAAAGATTTCAAATTTTGTGGATAGATATTTGGCCATGTAAGGTACATTTTTGAAATAATTTCACATTTCCAGTGTTGCCGGATGTACGACAATTTGGCAACAACTTTGTTATTTTGAATGGGACATCCGGTATTTCTATTTTTTTTATGATACTCCATAAAATATTAAATCTATTCACTCTTACTTTTCCATCCCTATCTTTGACGGTTTTTGAGTTATTAATTATTTTTCTAAATTTTAGGCCAAATTGGCGTATTACGAAAATGACTCTAGCTCGCTCAATATTTGAGATTTAAGTCAGAAATTTTGCAAGTCGTTAGATATTGATCTGATCTGTGTCACTACTTTTGAATTATGGTTGTCAATAATACAGGACGCACCAAAAAAAATCATCAATTGCCAAGTGACAAAATCATAAAAAAGTCTATTTTTTCAAATTAGACCGCTAGTATATTTTTCAATTTTTGAAATCAGTTCAACACATTCTACAATTCTTCTATTCACTTACACAGACTTTTTCACAATTTTGTGACTTGGCAAATGATGATTTTTTTTGGTCCGTCCTGTATTATTGACAACCATAATTCAGAAGGAGTGACACAAATCAGATCAATATTTAACGACTTGCAAAATTTCTGACTCAAATCTCAAATATTGAGCGAACTAGAGTCATTTTCGTAATACGCCAATTTGATCTAAAATTTCGAAAAATAATTAATAACTCAAAAACCGTTGAAGATAGGGATGGAAAAGTAAGAGTGAATAGATTCAATATTTTACGGAGTATCATAAAAAAAATAGAAATACCGGATGTCCCATTCAAAATAACAAAGTTGTTGCCAAATTGTCGTACATCCGGCAACACTGGAAATGTGAAATTATTTTAAAAATGTACCTTACATGGCCAAATATCTATCCACAAAATTTGAAATCTTTACCATCAATAGTTTCCATAATAATCTAATAGGCCACTCACCTTGGGACACCCGATATATATATATATATATATATATATATATATATATATATATATATATATATATATATATATATATATATATATATATATATATATCAACAATTTTAATTTCCAATATACAACAATAGTTATAAGTATGATAAGGGGTGTGGGAAAATTGATAAGTGTTATAATTTCACTCTTCTTTATTTCATTTAGTCGACGTTTCGATCCCGATGGGGACCTTCTTCAGGACTCTACAATAGCAATAGAAAACAGTCAAAAATATGGCAATCACAAAACATGTAAAAATAGTACATACCGAAATACAGAGTTGTAAAGATCTTATTTGAACACAAATCAATAGCTCTCAAGAAAGCAATGAACAAGAACATCAACAAATTTAGCGAAAAAAGATCTGATATTTCGTTAGCACAAGAGTAGAAATCAATTATCATATGTAAATAAGGTAAACAGAAAAATCAACAAAATGAGAGGTTGTCAAAAATGTTGTCAACCAGACTTGCCACAGAATACACGCACATGACAAATGAAACATAGAATAGCATTAAATCACACTTGGTCGCAGTAATTCACTCTCACCGAACTCAGAACAAATGCGATCATTGAAAGACTCCATGAACCGAATCCAATCCCCTCTCACAGAAATAGTCCGGAACACAGATTTCATTATTACGTTATCCCGACTGTAGAACTTGTGAAAATATTCATTCCATTTGATCCGTCCAATTCTCTGCCACCAAACTGGTCATAATGAATCAAATAAGTATAGATGGAGCTAATATTGTTTACATCCCTTCTGTAATTCATAGAACAAGTGTGTCGTTTAATATGGTACATCTCTAAGAAACATCTTTTCTTTCCACTAACTGCACATTCAAGAATTTTGGTGGAATCATAATCCATTGGGTGATCTTTGTCCCGGGTATGGTCTGCTAGGGCACAAATCTTATTTGGATTCTTGATGTCGCTCTTGTGTTGAGCAATCCTTCTCTTCAAAAGCTGAGATGTCTGACCAATATACACCTCACTACATATTGAACATGGAATACAATACACCACACCACTCATATTATCAACAGTCATCCTATCTTTCACTCGACTGTATAGTCTGTCAATTTTAAAATAAGATTTCGGAATCAATTTAATTTGTGTGGTGTTTAGGAGGTTAATTAATGCATTAGTCATACCATTTATTAGGGGAATAGAAGAGTAAAGAATTCTATCTACGTTCCCAGTGTCCACAGTGGTGGATGCGCCCCTCTCTCCATTCGTTGGCTGTCTCGAAGGAGTGGTATTGTATATCAATCTGGACAACAACCTCTTTGGGTATCCATTCTCTAGCATCAATTGTAACAATAACCTCAGATTCTGCTGACGGACTGAAGTTGGAACCCAGTTCCAACTTCAGTCCGTCCATTGCTGAAGTAGTAATGGATTTCCTTCTGGACTGCATTCTTGTTAGCATTCCTTTTCACATTCCTTTCATCAAGAAATATGTTGATGATCTAATATGTGCTGTACCTAAAGACCAGGTTGCTTTCGTTCTAAACAGGTTCAACAGTGAACATGAAAGTATACAGTTTACGTTGGAGGAAGAAACAGCGAGTGGTGTCCCATTCCTGGATACAAGGGTGATTCGAACACCGGAAAATAGGCTGATTCTGGATTGGTACCGAAAGCCAACAAGTTCAGGGAGATACTTACACTATTTTTCCAATCATCCACATGGACAAAAGGTAAACATGATTTTAGGATTGAAGAATCGCATCGAAAAAGTTGCCCATCCAAGTCTAAGGCAGCAGAATCTGAGGTTATTGTTACAATTGATGCTAGAGAATGGATACCCAAAGAGGTTGTTGTCCAGATTGATATACAATACCACTCCTTCGAGACAGCCAACGAATGGAGAGAGGGGCGCATCCACCACTGTGGACACTGGGAACGTAGATAGAATTCTTTACTCTTCTATTCCCCTAATAAATGGTATGACTAATGCATTAATTAACCTCCTAAAGACCACACAAATTAAATTGATTCCGAAATCTTATTTTAAAATTGACAGACTATACAGTCGAGTGAAAGATAGGATGACTGTTGATAATATGAGTGGTGTGGTGTATTGTATTCCATGTTCAATATGTAGTGAGGTGTATATTGGTCAGACATCTCAGCTTTTGAAGAGAAGGATTGCTCAACACAAGAGCGACATCAAGAATCCAAATAAGATTTGTGCCCTAGCAGACCATACCCGGGACAAAGATCACCCAATGGATTATGATTCCACCAAAATTCTTGAATGTGCAGTTAGTGGAAAGAAAAGATGTTTCTTAGAGATGTACCATATTAAACGACACACTTGTTCTATGAATTACAGAAGGGATGTAAACAATATTAGCTCCATCTATACTTATTTGATTCATTATGACCAGTTTGGTGGCAGAGAATTGGACGGATCAAATGGAATGAATATTTTCACAAGTTCTACAGTCGGGATAACGTAATAATGAAATCTGTGTTCCGGACTATTTCTGTGAGAGGGGATTGGATTCGGTTCATGGAGTCTTTCAATGATCGCATTTGTTCTGAGTTCGGTGAGAGTGAATTACTGCGACCAAGTGTGATTTAATGCTATTCTATGTTTCATTTGTCATGTGCGTGTATTCTGTGGCAAGTCTGGTTGACAACATTTTTGACAACCTCTCATTTTGTTGATTTTTCTGTTTACCTTATTTACATATGATAATTGATTTCTACTCTTGTGCTAACGAAATATCAGATCTTTTTTCGCTAAATTTGTTGATGTTCTTGTTCATTGCTTTCTTGAGAGCTATTGATTTGTGTTCAAATAAGATCTTTACAACTCTGTATTTCGGTATGTACTATTTTTACATGTTTTGTGATTGCCATATTTTTGACTGTTTTCTATTGCTATTGTAGAGTCCTGAAGAAGGTCCCCATCGGGATCGAAACGTCGACTAAATGAAATAAAGAAGAGTGAAATTATAACACTTATCAATTTTCCCACACCCCTTATCATACTTATATATATATATATATATATATATATATATATATATAATTCGTAAGCAAATTATTGATCGCAATATATCTAATAGATAAGAATGTTAGGATGTTTCGATCTAGGAAATTCAGTGATACACTTTTATATCATCCAAGCTTTCGGTAAGACTTCTTACCTTTCTCAAGGATCTGCAATATATATTAAATATAAACATTACAAAAAGCAAGTTCACAAAACTAACGTACATATATTGTGGTTTTATTCCTTCCTGTTGATCTTATTTCAAAATATTCAAAAAACAAAATAGTTCAACCCAACTACTCTCTCACAGTAATAAAGATTAAACAAGTAACTAATATTATTGATAACACTCATATATTCTGTCAGACATCAATTCGTGTAAGGTAAACAAACCATGACACCATCCGTCAAAGAGAGATATAAATGACAACTGTTTGGTTCCACAGAATTATATTCACTTTCTTAATTTTGTTCATTATTTTCAGGTGTTGAAACTACGAAATGGTGGATGCGAAATTTTTTGATAATTCTATCAAGTAGGAGTAGATGTTATTAAGATTGTTAGTATCTTGTTTTGTATTCATAGTATTGTCAGTCACTGCTATTGATAACATCTCCAAGAATAATCTTTTATGGTAATGGGGTTCCTTAAAGAGTAGTTTTGTATTAGAATAATCTATTACATGGTCATTGTTGTTCGCATATATATTGAATACTTAATCCTATGACAATTATTGTTACTAGGCAACATACTGAACAATATCAACAATATCAATTAGATCTTTCATTTCGAATCCATATAAAAAGGGAATTGTTTGGAATAGAAACTTTAATTGTCGTTTCTTTGTTTGTTGGCTAGTTAGTAGAACAATGTAATTGTACTATTATAATCTTTGTTGTCAGAGCAACACAATTGTTTTATTGAATTCCCTTTCAACCTATAAGAATTTGTCTTATATATATATATATATATATATATATATATATATATATATATATATATATATATATATGTCTGAATCTCAGGGAACAATCATTGGAACAGCTTTCGGAGGAGTGGCACAGCAAAGCCCTCCATGGCAGATATCCTGGAAATTTAAAATCTGATAATATAATAAAAAATGAGTCACTAACTTACCTGAAAGCAGGATACCTACACCCTGAAACCGAAGGAAGGCTTATAGCAATCCAGGACCAGGTGGTGCCAACAAGAGCCTATATAAAGAGAATAACTGGCCGCAACATACCCTCCGAGCTATGCAGACGGTGCTCCAGAGCCCTGGAAACGATTCAGCACATCACATCCTCGTGCCCTATACTGGCCCCAAAAGATTATATGGAACGCCACAACGCCATGGCCAGAGTGTACCACAGGGAAATCGCGACGAAAACAGGTCTACTGCAAAGTAATGACAGTTTTTATAGTTACCAACCACGAGATGTGCTGGAGAATGACATCTTCAAGCTGTACTGGGACACTGCCATGGTCACAGATAGGTCTATAGCACACAATCGCCCTGACATTGTGTTGTTCAATAAAACCGAAAAGTCTGTACAGATAATAGACGTATCGGTTCCCGCTGACGACAACATCACCAAAGCCTATACGGAGAAGGTCAGTAAGTATCACGACCTGGCCTTTGAACTGAAGGAGATCTATGGCCTCAGAAAGACATCTATAGTGCCACTCATAATATCGGTAAACGGCTTGGTGGAGGCCCACATGCTGGAGAATACAAAGAGGCTGCAACTTGATACTTACTTGATTAGTCAAGCCCAAAAGCAAGTGATTTTGGGCACTACGCGGATAGTCAGGAGGTTCTTGACCAGCTCCTGAGAACAATCTTGGCTGAAGAATCAGCCCGGTTGTCTCACGTACCAACCCGATAAATGGTGAAAAAAAAAAAAAAAAAAAAATATATATATATATATATATATATATATATATATATATATATATATATATATATATATATATATATATATATATATATATATATATATATATATATATATATATATATATATATATATATATATATATATATATATATATATATATATATATATATATATATATATATATATATATATATACGCAGGGAAGCGTAAGCTTTCGGGGACTGACGGCCCCGCGTACCCGAGTCGCCCAGCTCCTAAGGTTGGCAGCCTGGGAGCTGATGTATTTGTTGCTCCCATTACTACGAGAAGCATGAACCAGGGCGGTAGAGGGCAGCGGGCTGGCCCTCTTCGGAGCCGTCCAGAGGAAGAGCCTGATGGGGTAAGCTGTGGGGCGAGCGGCACAGCCCCCCGAGATGGTACCGTAAGCCAAATCTCGAATGCTCCCAGAAGGGAAAGAAGGAGCTTAAGCTTGGACGGGATCAGAAACCCTCCCGCTGAAGTTCCAAGACGAGATGGACGAGCACGATGGAATGAAGAGGAAAACATCCTACTTTTACGTGTTCATTACATCGCAAAGGATCTGGAACTCAACACAAACGCCAACTACAGAAAATCTTTAGCAGACATCTGGAATGACTTAAACCCACGCAAGCAATCATACGCCAACCTGTTGGCCAACAGAGTCAAATGGCTCTTGACTAACGAAAAGTTCACAAACACCGAACTAAACCACATAAAACTCAGCTGCTATCCGCGTGGAGCTACAGTGGGATGCGACGATGAAATTGAGGAAGAAATTGCCACCCCAACACCCGAAACACCCGGATCTGGCAAAATAGAGCAGGAACTACTGAAAAACTATTTACTATACGCCGGCGTGTTACCTGAAAGCAGACCAAGAATACCAAGGTTAAAAGGCTCAAAGATCATGCAACAGAAAGTAAAAGAAGTCAATGAAATCATACAGAATAACTTACCGGCCACCTGGGAGTTAAGAAATGTGGTAGACTACGTGTATGCAGGAGCAATCACTGTATGCTCAGAGCTAGGCATGAAAATAAAAGATACTCCACCTAAAAAGAGGAACACACTACCACCCTGGAAACACCGCCTAGAAAAAAAGATCACTGCAATAAGGAAAAACATTGGCATACTTCATACTTACCTGAACGCAGAAACACCATCCAGCAGGGTCGCAAAGCTGACACGCCGAATAGCTTCTGAATTTAAAATCAAGGCCCGGAACAACCGCTACAGGGAGAGCATAGCAGAAATATCTGACAAGCTGAAACAAAAAATTAAAGCTTTAGGTAGTAGGATGCAAAGATACAACGACAGGGTGAAAAGATACCAGAACAACCATCTCTATTACAAAAATAAACAGCAATTCTTCCGCCGCCTAG